>NC_056741.1:723182621-723220121 GCF_019279795.1 Protopterus annectens | reverse complement strand
ATATGAAGTATGAAACAACTGTCATTACCTGACTTCGGCATCAATGATCTGCCAGTGACTTGCCAGAAAATAACAATTTTATGAGAAAAAGACCAAAAATATGAGGCAAAAATCTATACAGTTGAGAAGTATGCTGGACAGAGCCAAATAAGGACAGATTTTAAATATTGCTCTTACAAAGTTAATAAGGTTGCCATTAGGTTTGCTTACCTCTCAACCCCAGCAGATCAGTGTTATGCTGTAAAGCAGAATGTACACTTTTGGTAATTGTCTTTTTATTGTACTTTTGAGCTTTTCTCCCCAGGTCTCCTATCCAGTCAGGCAGCCTCGTTAAACAAATGTCAAATACATAAATAAACAAATGAATGAATCAATGAATGAAATATGCATTTTATGCGCGCTGCATGGGTGAAAGTACAGTTTTGTACCTACCATAAATGTAGATGTTTGAGTGCTAATACAGCTGCAGTCTTAACAGATGGGTTCTCCTGCTGTCAGGCGGGTCCTCGGTCGGCCGAATTCCAAAGTCTAGGTCCGGCGTCGGTTGTTGTCGCTTCTTCCCTGACTTCAGTGCGACAGGGGTATAAAGGAACCAGCCAACGCCATTTTCTTCAGTTTTTCTTGCCCCAGATGTCAGGTGCCCCCAGAAGGAAGGCAATACATAAATTTGTTTAATCATGCAGTGCAATATAATCAAAATACAGTAGTTGCAAGCAAATACATCATAAATGAATACCCCAATCAGGTTGTATGAGGATGTGTTAGCCTATAGTCCTGTCCCAAGAGGGGAAGGAGGGAGGGAAACCTGGACTGCAGCTGCATTAGCACTCGAACATCTACATTTATGTTAGGTACAAAAAGTACAGTTTTGTACCTACCATAAATGTAGATGTTCGAAGATCCACATTGCTGCAGTCCTAACACTTGGGTAGTCCACTGTCCCTCGGTCGGCCCGAATATCAGAGTATAAGGCTGACGTCGGTCAAGGCGCATTTGACTGACATCAGAACGTCAGGGTACAAATGCGCATGACCGACGTCATATCCTCAGTCTTTTCTTGCCCCAGATGTCAGAAGACCCTAAAAAGAAAGGTCAAAACCTATATACCACAACTAAACAACCAACTAGCCTAACACCAAAAATATGTATAATATATACAATATATACAAAATGCAATATACAAAATGCAATATACCTCAGATGGATAACCCAACCCACACAACCACCTCAAACAACAGAGGGGAAGGAGGGAGGTAAATTGGACTGCAGCAATGTGGATCTTGAACATCTACATTTATGGTAGGTACAAAACTGTACTATGTTCTTCATCTCACATTGCTGCAGTCCTAACACTTGGGTAGAATCCCAAAGCAGAGGTAAGGGAGGATGGCTAAACTATAATGAAGCAGGAGCTGCCAAAATGCCCTGCAACACAGCAGTGGCAAAACCAGCCCTGGATTTAGAGTACAATGGAAGGTGGTAATGCCTAGAGAAGGTATGCACTGAACTCCAAGTGGCTGCCTCCAAAATATCCTTAGTAGCCACCCCTCAAAAAAGCTGTTGAAGTAGCAGTAGCCCTAGTGGAATGAGGTCTAATCCCAGCTGGAATCTCTTTGCCATGATGGGAATAACAGAAAGCAATGCAAAATCCAATCCACTTAGAAATAGTTTGTTTTGACACGGGCTTGCCCTGAGAGCACAAAGCAAAAGAAACTAATAACTGCTGAGATTGTCTGAACCCTTTAGTTCTGTCCAAATAATATCGCAACTGCCTGTGAACATCTAAAGTGTGCAAAATCTTTTCCCCTTTAGTTTGGGGATTTGCATAAAAAGTAGGCAAATGAATAGTTTGGTTTAAAGCCACACTAGAAACCACTTTAGGCATAAAGGAAGGATTAGTGCGTAAAGATACCCTATCCTTGTGGAAAATTAAGAAAGGCTCAACTGCCATAAGGGCCTGCAATTCAGAAACCCTTCTTGCAGAGGTAATGGCCAACAAAAAAGCAGTCTTCCATGACAAATATTTCAACTCAGCAGTAGCTGCAGGCTCAAAAGGTTGTAGAGTGAGTTTCTCCAACACAAAATTGAGATCCCAAGCAGGAGTAGGAGCTCTTCGTGGGGTCTTATATTCTTTGCCCCTCTAAGAAATTGCTTGAATAAAGGATGAGAAAACAATGGTGGGTCACAATCGTAGTGAGCTGAAATTGCTGCAGCATGAATCTTAATAGAAGAGAAGGACAAACCTTTGTCCAATAACTCAGTAAGATATTGAAGAGCCACACTTAAATCAGGCTCAGAAACATCCAAATCCTTAGCTGCACTCCAAAATAAAAATCTCTTCCATTTATCTGCGTACACTTTCCTTGTACTAGGCCTTCTAGCTTCCAAAATCACATTCAAAACTTGTTGTGGAAGTTGAGACCCTCTATGGTTTAAAACAGAATATGCCATGCTGTTAGGTGAAGAGAGTGAAGTTTGACATTGAGCAAATGACTGTCCTCCTGGGACAACAGATGTGGAATCAAAGGCAAAGGCCATGGAGGATTCCGTACTAGACTTCTCAGTAGTGGGTACCAGTGCTGTCGAGGCCAATCTGGAGCTATCAAAATCATCCTTGGCTTGTCCTGTCTGACCTTCAGAAGTACCTTTGGGAGGAGAGGCAGAGGTGGAAAGGCATACACATGAAGATTTTTCCAACTGAAAGAAAGAGCATCCACTTTCCAAGCTGTGGGATGAAACCTTTGTGCAAAACTTTGGCAGCTGGTGGTTTAGTGGAGAAGCGAACAGATCTATGTCTGGAGTTCCCAGGACACTGTCAATTTCTGAAATACATGAAGATCCAGTTTCCACTCGTGGGGATCCATGATTTGTCTGCTTAACACGCCTGCTAAGGAGTTCTGTGCTCCGGCAGAAACCTTGCCTGAAGACTTAGTTGTAAACTGAGAGCAGTCTCCCACAAAATCATTACTTGCCTGCATAGAGGATAAGAATGTGTTCCCCTTGCTTGTTGATGTACCACATGACAGTTGTGTTGTCTGTTAGAATCAACACCTGCCCTGGAAGAAGTAAATCCTTGAAAGCTATTAATGCAAACTGGACTGCTAACATCTCCTTCATGTTGATATGTAGATGTTGTAGTCTGGCAGGCCACTTGTCTTGTATCCACTTTCCATTTAGATGAGCTCCCCAAGCTATGTCTGAGGCATCTGTTGTTAAAATCTGACTCGCCTCTGGCCGGGTCACAGAGAGTCCCTTGTTTAGGTGACATTCCTGAGCCCACCACAAAAATTCCTTTTGAATGCAAGGTACTATTTGAATGACAGTGTCCAGATCCTGGCAGTGCTGTGTCCATACATTTTTGAGATACCATTGTAGCTTCCTCATATGCAGTTTGGCATTGGGAAGCACCAGAATACAAGATGCCATGAACCCTAAGGCTTGAAGGACTGTCCTTGCAGTCAGCCCGGACTGATGAGATAGCTGATGGAAGTACAGGGATAGACTCTTTTGTTTGTCCGGGGTTAAAAAGGCCATCTGGGATGCTGTATTCAGTCTCACACCCAGAAAGCACATGTCTTGAGAGGGTACTAGACTGGACTTTATTTCGTTCACAGAATACCCCAGGCATCTTAGCACTGCTATCACATATTCCAAATGATGAAGAAGCTCTTCCCTTCCTTGAGCCAGAATCAGGCAGTCGTCCAAATAAGGATAGATCTGTATTACTTTTAGCCTGAAGAAAGCTATCACTGGAGCCAGAACTTTCGTGAACACTCTGGGCGCAGTAGATAAGCCAAAGGGCAATGCAGAGAACTGATAGTGAGAAGTCCCAGCTCGAAACGCAGATACTTCCTGCAACTTAGTCTGATAGGAACATGAAGGTAAGCCTCCTTGAGATCCAAAGTTACCATCCAATGATCTTTGCCCAGCAGAGGTAAAAGCTGCTGCAACGTCAACATTTTGAACTTGGGAATGTCCAGATAAGTGTTGAGGATAGACAAATCCAAAATTGGTCTCCACGTGTTCCCCTTCTTTGGGACTAGGAACAGGCGAGAATAAAATCCTAGGCCCCTTTCTGGCACAGGAACCGGCTGCATGGCCCCTATTTGGAGTAGCAGTGAAATTTGCTTGTGAGCCTCTATTCTTTGTTGAGGAGGAATGTCTGGCATGCCTTTGAAAGGAGGCAAGGTATGGAAATAAAACCTGTAACCGTGATGTATGATATCCAGTACCCATTTGTCTTGGGTAATCAAACTCCAATTTTCTTTGAAAAGTGCCAACCTTCCTCCCAAAGGTGCTGCCAGGCGAGAAGGTTCTGGCAGCTGAAAAGGTAGGTCATTGGGTCTGTTTACGAAAGGACTGACCCCTGCCCTCACTCAAGACTGTGCAGGAGAACTCCCTGTTCTGGGCCTGAAAGAGCCCTGACCTCTGCCCCTGCCACGCCTAGATCTACCCCTAGACTGGGAATCATAAGAAGGATACGTCCACCCTTTAGTAGACCAATTTCTACTAAACTTTGGAGGCTGAACCTGCACAAAATCTTTAACAGTCTGCATAGACTTAGCCTTGTCTTCCATTTTCTTTAAAACTGCCTCAACAGGAGAACCAAACAAGACATCAGATTGCAAAGGGGCATCCAAAATCCTAGTTTTAACATGGTCAGATAAATTTTGATCCCTCAGCCAGGCATGCCTGCGAAGAACTGACCCAGTGGCAGCCACCCTAGACGAGGCCTGTACAGCATCAAAACCACATTGCAAAGAATGCTTACCCACCTGTTCAGAAACATGCACTAAATCTTGTAACTCTTTACAGTCAATACCTTCCGCCAGAGCATCAACCTTAGATTTCAATTGAGAAAGGAGATAATTTTGATATTTCAACATGTGAAACTGGCAATTCAAAGCTCTCATGGCTAGAGTGGAAGAAGTATAAACTTTCTTTCCCCATCTATCCAAGGCCCTGGCCTCTTTATCTGCAGGAACCGGATTCTTGACAACAGAAGCCTTAACACCCTTAGGCCCCTGGCTAACAGTTTCTGGGTCTGCCCTAGGACTCTTAAAAGATACTTATGAGCTTCAGGCACCCTGTAATACCTATCCGGTTTAACAGGAGCAGGAGGCAAAGAATCAGGATTAAGAGAAGCCTCTGCAAACACATCTTCCACCACATTCAGAACAGGAGGTATAGCTAAAGGCCTATGCTGGGGTAAAACAAAATTCCCTAAGCCTTTTCCTGGAATCAGAGAAATCCTGACCTTCCCATTTAAAATGCTCTCTCATGGAGTGAAGGGTCTCTGAAAAAAAAAATCCTCAGGAGGAGAAGCAGAAGGAGTAGAATCATCCACATCAGAATCAGAATAATGAGAATACTCCTGCAAGTCTTCAGTCAAGACTCAGACACATCCGAAGCCTGCTCATAATCCCCAACACAGGTTCCATCCTAGGCCTCTTATCAGGAGGGGGCATAGAGCCTCTAATTAAAGTAATTAAATCCTCTGCCATTTTGAGCATGTGCTTCTTGGGCACAGCACCTGAAGAACTGGGAGTGACACCCACAGAAGCTAAACTAGACCTGCCTCTAGGAGAAGCCTTGGAAGCAGAAAGAGAGGGCCTAGACCCCTTAGGAAGGGAGGGGAGTACAGTTACTTGAGAAGCGCCTACAGCCTGCCCTGCCTCCTGGGAGGCCACATCCTGTAAAATCAAAGTTTCTCCCTGGGACTCCAGAGAGGCCTCCGTCGGAACCACCGGTTCCACTGACACCTCTAAAGAACTGGCGTCCGGTTTGGACGACTCCTCTAACCTAGGTTTAACTGCCTTGTCCTTGCGCTTCTTTGAGGAAGCCGGCGTCGGAGCATCCGACGGCATTTTGTAATTGCACCGCTTCCCAAAGACCAACCTTGCACAATCCAACCTCCGCTTTATAGTGCGTTTATTAAACCTAGCACAAAAGCGGCATCCAACAACGTTGTGCTCAGGTCCTAAACAAGGTATACACAAATTATGGTAATCCCTATGCGGTATCTGTTTCCCACAAGAAATACAGTTATTCACTTTTTCTGACATCCGGTAAACCACTGAGGCAAGAAGGGGTCTGCAAGTGGGGCCTTGTAAAGGTGGTGATGAGTATCTGGCACCCTGTAAAATCTGTCTGGTTTGGCAGGGGCTGGGGGTAAAGAATCTGGAGCGGAGCAAACATCATTGAAAGCATCATCCACCACAGAGAGAACAGGAGGTATAGCTAAGGGCCTGTGCTGTGGGAGGTGCAGAAAGGTCCTAAGTCTTTTTCTGGAGTCTGAAAAATCCTGTTGCTGCCATTGGAACTGTTCTCGCATGGCATGCAAGGTCTCCCCAAAGGAGAATTCTTCTGGTGGGGAAGCAGCTGGAATGGATTCTTCAGCATCAGAATCTTCAAAATTGGAGAAGGGAGCCTCAGGCTGGTCAGTTATGTCTGATTCATCAGCAGAATCATCAGAAGACACTGGCTCAGGGGCTCTGCCCTAGGTCTCTTCTCTGGGGCTGAGAGGCCCTGTCTGGGTGAGATTGAGATCCTCTAATTAAAGAAATTAAATCTTCTGCCAAAGAAAGCATTTGAGAACTAGAAGAGGCCTGGATGAGGGGGTTTAACAGGCACTGATTTAGTAGTCTTGGCTGCTTTAGCCCTGGCGAAGGCCTTAATGGACATGGCTGCTGGAGGCCTAGCAGCACCACGTGCTGGGGTAGAGACATCCAAGGGGATGGTGTCTGATAAGTCAACCACCGTAGTGGGTAAAATTTCTGAGGTCGATTCAAGAATTGTAGCAGGGGCCTCAGTTGTAAGAATAGGTTCAGCTGTACTTTGAGCAGTTTTCTCGGTTTCGCCGAAACAGAGACACTCGCGGTTTGCTTTGCCGTGGTTTCGCCCAAAACCGCGGACCGCGAGTGTCGGTCTTTATCTTTGCGTTTTTTGGAAGATTGGGTAGTCGGAGGATCCGACGGCATAATGTACGCAAAATCAGTACCGAAAAATTTTCTGCAAACTCCGACCGACGCCTAAGCGTTCGTCGGTTGAAAGAGGCACAGGCCGAACAGGCTGCTACGTCGTGGGCTGGGCCTAAACAAGGCAGACAGTAAGAGTGGAAATCTTTATGAGATATTTGTTTCCCACAGGTTAAACAATTGTTAACTTTTTCTGACATCGGCTGAGGCAAGAAAGAGTCCCCAACGGGGTACTTAGCTTTAGAAGTCTTCGAAGTAGTATTCGGTAGAAGTAATCTCTGGATCCGACCGACCGGCACTTGCGAACAGCTTCTGCTTCGGGCGCCACGCGGCAAGAAAAAGGGGAAAATGGCGTCAGCTGATGCTTTTATACCCGAAGACCAACAGAGATGACGTCGGGTGGAGTGCGACATCAGCCGAAGCCGGACCCGGACTTTGGAATCCGGCCGACTGCAGGGCTGCCTGACGACAGGACAACCCACTTGTTATGACTGCAGATGCATCCATGAAGGACATCCAAAATATTCCCCAACGGGGTACTTAACCAACTCTGACTTCGGTCTGAAACTCCGAATTCGAAAAATTTCAGAACGCCGAACGGCACTTGCAACACTGCTTCTGCATCGGACCATGTGGCAAAAAAAGACTGAGGATATGACGTCGGTCATGCGCATTTGTACCCTGACGTTCTGATGTCAGTCAAATGCGCCTTGACCGACGTCAGCCTTATACTCTGATATTCGGGCCGACCGAGGGACAGCGGACTACCCAAGTGTTAGGACTGCAGCAATGTGAGATGAAGAACATCTGTACTATGTTCATCGTGCATACAGCTGCAGTCATAACAGATGGGTAGAATCCCAAAGCTAAGAAAGGGGTGGTAGGCACTAGGTGGAATTAGGAGGAGCCAAAATGCCCTGCAAGACTGCAGTGGCAAAGCCTGCTCTAGATTTTGAGTATAATGGTAGGTTGTAGTGCTTGGAGACTGTATGCACAGAACTCCAAGTGGCTGCTTCCAAAATATCCTTGGTAGGAACTCCTCTGAGGAATGCTGCAGAGGTGGCTGTGGCCCTGGTGGAATGAGTCCTAATGCCTGTAGGAACAGTTTTGCCATGAAAGGAATAGCAAAAGCGTATGCAGTGGGCTATCCATTTTGAGATTGTCTGTTTGGAAATTGGCTTCCCTTGAGCTCCTACCGCATATGCCACAAAGAGCTGTTCTGATTTTCTGAAAGGCTTTGTTCTGTCCAAATAATAACGCAGTTGTCTGTGGATGTCCAAGGAATGTAGTAATCTCTCCCCTTTGCTTTGAGGATTAGGATAAAAAGTAGGTAAATGTATGGCCTGATTTAAAGCTACCCTGGATACCACTTTAGGCATAAAGGACGGGTTGGTTCGTAAGGAAACTCTGTCCTGATGGAAGATGATAAAAGGTTGGACGGCCATGAGAGCCTGTAGTTCGGAAACTCTACGAGCTGAGGTGATAGCCAGAAGGAAAGCTGTTTTCCTGGACAAATATTGCAAATCTGATGAGGCAGCTGGCTCAAAGGGAGGCAAGGTCAGTTTTTCTAGCATGAAATTAAGATCCCAAGCAGGTATTGGTTGTTTTCTTGGAGGCCTTAAATTCTTAGCCCCTCTGAGAACTGCCTTAGGAGAGGGTGAGAGAATAAAGGTGGATCAGTGTTGTATTCTGCAGAAATGGCGGATGCATGGATTTTGATGGAGGAGAAAAAGTCCACTGCTTAGCAGTTCAGCCAAATATTGTAGTATTTGAAGTAAATTCAGTTTTCCAGGATCCTGGCCCTTTTTCTCATTCCAGACACAAAAACTTTTCCATTATGCGGAGTAAGCTTTTCTAGTTGATGGCCTGGCCTCCAAAAATGACGTCCTGCACCTCCTTAGAGAGTAGGGCCTGTTGTGATGCTAAGGAATCTTCTATGCGGCTAGATTGAGTGTTTTTAGCTGGCTGTGAAGAGTTTTGAAACTGTGCTGAGTCAGAAGAGGCAAGAAGAGTTTTGAAACTGTGCTGAGTCAGAAGAGGCATTAGAGGCAGAGTCCATGGTGGGGAATGTGTCAGGCTCCTCAGGAGTGGGTACCAGTGTTGCCTTGGCCAGTCCGGAGCAATGAGGATCATCTTTTGTCTGTCTGCTTTGGTCTTTAATAGAACTTTGGGCAGCAGAGGAAGAGGAGGGAAGGCATAAACTGTCATTGATGTCCAACTGAAGGAAAGAGCGTCCACTCTCCAGGCCTTTGGATGGAAGATCCTTGAGCAGAAATTTGACAATTGATAATTCTTGTGGGAGGCAAAGAGATCTATGTCTGGCCTTCCCCATTTTTGCATTATTTCTGTAAAAACTTTTGGCTGCAATTTCCATTCGTGTGGATCTGTCATATTCCTGCTTAGGTTGTCTGCCAGCGTGTTTTCCTTGCCTGGCAAGTACTGTGCTTGTAGTTCCATCTGCAAGTCCATGGCCATGTTCCAAAGTGACATGGCCAGTCTGCATAGGGGATAAGAATGTGTTCCTCCCTGTTTATGTACCACATAACTGTGGTGTTGTCCGTTCTTATCAATAGTTGACCTGGTTGTAGAAGGTCCTTGACAGCTATAATAGCATTTATTACTGCTAGCATTTCTTTTTGATTGATGTGAAGGTGCTTTTCTTTTTGGGACCATTTGCCCTGAATGCACCGGTCTGTCATGTGCGCCCCCCAGGCGTAGTCCGAGGCGTCTGTTGTGATGACTTGATTTGCTTGAGGCTTGCTGAATGGAAGACCTGCGTTTGTTTGACATGCTTGAGCCCACCACAGAAATTCCTTTTGCAGACATGGAATTAGTGGCATTATTGTTTCCAAACTAACTGTTGAGACCATATGTTTTTCAGGTACCATTGTAGTTCTCATATGCAGCTTTGCACATGGGATTAGTAAGATGCAAGATGCCATGAATCCCAAAGCCTGCAGGATTTTCCTTGCAGTCAGCCTGGTGCAATTTGCCAGTGTTCTGAAGTATTGAATTAGTTGCCCCTGCTTCTCTGGCGTGAGGTAGGCCATCTGGGTGTTTGTGTCCAAATTGGCACACAGGAAAATTATCTTCCGAGAGGGTATTAGCCTTGATTTCTCTTTGTTGACTGTATATCCCAGAGAGTTTAATAACATTATTACATAAGCCAAATGTTTCAGAAGAATGTGCTTGCTGTCCGCTTGGATCAGGCAGTCGTCCAAATAAGGGTATATTTGTATCCCTTTAAGTCTGCAGTAGGCAATTACTGATGCCAGGCATTTCGTGAATACTCGGTGCAGTAGATAAGCCAAAGGGCAATGCAGAGAATTGATAATGGGTTGAACCTGCAAGAAATCCGAGGTATCTTCTGCAACTTTGTCTGATTGGGACATGCAGGTATGCCTCCTTGAGGTCCAATGTTACCAGCCAAGACTCCTTGCCCAGCATGGGAAGAAGTTGCTGTAGAGTGAGCATCTTGAATTTTGGTACAAGTAGAAATGCGTTTAGGATGGATAGATCCAAAATAGGTCTCCAATCTTTTCCCTTCCTTGGCACCAGAAATAGCCTGGAATAAAAACCTTGACCTTGTTCGTGTGTAGGTACCTCTTGAATAGCTTTCATGTTTATGAGATCTGAAATTTGCCTTTGTGCCTCTGCCCTTTGATTGTGTGGCAGGTTTGGCATGCCTCTCATTTTTGGACGGGTATGAAAATGGAATTTGTAGCCTCTGTTTATAATGTCCAGGATCCATTTGTCCTTTGTGACAACATGCCAATTTTTTGAAAATAGTGCCAGCTTTCCTCCTAAGGGGGCTGCCATTTGAGACCTGGTTGGCATGCAAAGGGGAAAGTCATTGGGTTTGCTTTCTGAAAGATTGCGAGTTGTCCTCACCACCTCTGTGTAGGAGCTTGCCATTGTCTGCCTCTATACGATCCTTGTGATTGTCCTCTGCCCCTCGGACGCCTGTATCTGCCTCTTTGGGGTCTGTCTGTGGCAGGAAAGGACCAGTTTTTGGAAGGCCAATTTCTACTAAAACGTGGGGGTTGAACCTGCAGAAATTCTTTCACAGTTTGCATTGATTTAGCCTTTACCTCCATTTTCATAATACTTCCTCAGCATTAGCCCCAAATAGTACATTCTTTTGAAGAGGGGCGTCTAGTAATTTAGCTTTGACATGATCAGGCAAGGCTTGTTCCTTGAGCCAGGCATGCCTACGTATGACTGAGCCTGTAACAGCAGCTCTACATGAAGCCTCTAGAGCATCAAAACCACTTTGTAAGGTATGTTTACCCACTTGTTCTGCACTATGCATCAAATCCTGCAACTCCTTCAAGTCTGGTTGTTCAGGTTGTGACATTTTACTTTAATTGTGATAACAAAAACTGTTAGTATTTTAGCACATGAAACTGACAGTTTAAGGCCCTCATGGATAAGGTAGCCGAGGTATATACTTTTTTTCCCCACCTTTTTAAGGATCTGGAATCTCTCTCGGAAGGCAATGGATTTTTGGCAATGGAGGCCTCAACTCCCTTGGGCCCCTGTGAGATGGTTTCTAGGTCAGCAGCATGGCTTTTGTATAGAAATTGGTGCGAGTCAGGAACCCTGTAGTGCCTGTCAGGCTTAACTGGAGCTGGAGGTAGAGTCAAGGTTAAGGCAGGCCTCCGAGTAAACATCTAGGATGTTCAAGACAGGAAGTATAGCCAGAGGCCTGTGCTGGGGTAACAAAAGAAATTCCCTGAGCCTTTTCTTGGAATCTGAATAATCCTGGCCTTCCCAGTGGAAGTGTTCCCTTAAGGTATGCAAAGTTTCCCCAAATGAGTAATCCTCAGGGGGGGATACAGAAGGAATAGACTCCTCCGCATCAGAGTCTTCAAAAGGGGAGTAAGACTGTTCCTGATCATCAGAGTGTTCTGAAATAATGGAGCCCTGATCAGAGGAGGGGGAATCTTCCTCCACTCTGGGCCTTTTGTTCAGAGGGGGCTGACAACCTCTGATTAGAGTAATTAAATCCTCAGCCATTTTAAGCATCTGCTTCTTAGGCATGGGGCCTGGAGATGGGCCCTGTGTAGCTGGTCTCTTACAGTGCATGGTTGCTTTAGACTTGGTGAAAGCCTTGATGGAGAAAGAAGAGGAAGGTCTTAAGACAACTTGAGTGGAGGTGGACCTATCCACATTCTGTGTTTCAATGCCAAGAGTGGCTTCGGTATCTGTAGTCAGGGTGTGGGCAGAGGAGCCTGCGACCTCGGGTACAGGAGACACCACCAAAGATGTGTCGTCGGTAATCAGGGGCTGCGTAGGCGCCTTGCTGAGAACCGGACCACGTGGAGTCGGCTTTGGCGTGGTGTTGGTAGAGGCCGCGGACCTCTAGTGTCGGTCCTTGTCTTTGCCTTTTTTAGACAAAACCAGAGTCGGAGTATCCGACGACATAGTATAGTTAAATGCTTTCCCAAAAAAATCCTGGGCGAACTCCGCCCGACGCTTAATAGTGCGTTTGTTGAATGTAGCACAAAAGCGACAGACCGAGACGTCGTGGTCTGGGCCTAAACAAGGAATACAGAGGGAATGGAAATCCTTATGCGGTATTTGCTTCCCACAAGAAATACAATTAACTTTGTCTGACATCGGTCTGAGGCAAGAAAAGTTTCCCCAACGAGGTACTTAGCTTTTAAGAAGACTTCGGTTTCCAAATTTTCGTAATCTCAGGAGCTGGCCGACCGGCACTTGCGAACTGCTTCTGCTTCGGGCACCGCGCAGCAAGAAAGACTGAAGAAAGTGGTGTTGGCTGGTTCCTTTATACCCCTGTCGCACCGACGTCAGGGAAGAAGTGACGACAACCGACGCCAGACCTAGACTTTGGAATTCGGCCGACCGAGGACCCGCCTGACGGCAGGAGAACCCATCTGTTAGGACTGCAGCTGTATGCACGATGAACATCCTGGATTCACCAAGGGAGCAGAGAATCTAAAAAGTTTGGGAACCACTGGTCTAGTAGAAGTCTGTTCCATAACTCAGTAATGGAGTAGGAATAGAGAGTTTGTCCTGCAATTTTATTTGGCTTGCACAGAGTTAACAGTTGTTTATCTTCGGAACATAGGGCTCGGTTGGGAGTACAAGTCAGAAGCACACAATTTATGGAAGGCCATTTTTCTGGATTACAGATCATTTTATGTGCCATGGTTAATTGCTGGTAGTAGAGTTGTTCAGTTAGATTCAGCCAGTTAAGGGACGTAAGGGCAGTACAATGAAGTTTTTAGAATGGCAGCCCTGTTGCAAATTTGGCAATTTTATTTTAACGGGATTATAATTAATTTGTTAATGTGATCTGGAGTTTGGTTAGTATAGGGGCACCATATGAGTAAGGAAGGTAGTGTTCTTTTAGTGGTTGGGTTGAAAAAGTGTCTACATAGCATTTCCAGTTTTGGTAGGTCTTTTTAATGGTATTTTGGACATGTAGGTCAAAAGTTAGTTTACTGTCTATAGTGACTCCTAGTAGTTTGGCATGGGGAACAAGTCCTATTTCGGTGTTGCGATTGGATAATGGCTCAACCTGGTCTGCAAAATGTTTTAAGCGCTCCACAGTGCATTTCTGTCAGGTACCTCTGAGGTTCCAATGCCTATTGCCAAACAGCAGTGGTCTAAGTGCATAAAGAATAGAAATGGTCTCCCCTCCTCCATATTTGCTGACAGACCAACTCAACTACCATCCTCCTGAACCACAAAAAAAAAAAAAAAATCTCAAAGGTAACAGGTCTTGGATGGACAAGAGAGTGAGGAAGACTCTTGTTTACACTGACAAGCAGAGGCTTGACTCAAAAGGATACTAAGCACCTTGGACCACCTGCCTGTTGCAGCCCCAGCACCATCTTACTCTTGGGCAGGTACATGGATAGTGGTTGCAAAGCACACACGAGAACAAATATAAGACTAAAACTCAGGTTAGCTACGGAAGTCCACCGAAGCAAGAAATACTTACATGCCTTGAACAGTTTAAGAGGCTCAAGCACATCCCTGTCAGAACTATTGCTCTCTATGTCCAGTGAAGGACCAGCCTGTGATCCCTGTCATATGACATGTAAAAAGACACTACCATTAGACTTGGCTTTCTCAAGCACATCACCACTGTGGGTTGTGAAACTATCATGAAGCGTATGGAGTGATTGGAGAATGTCATGTGTCCTGGTAAAAGGGGAAAAAAAACCCTGAAAATCTTTGTGCCTAGGAACCAATCAATGAATAGAAACAGTTCAGAAATCTTGGGGACTGCCTGCAAATCTAATACAGTTGTTGAGCATTTTTTGCCTCTAAACAGCACATCTTGTTTACTGATAAGACATGACAGTACTGATCTAAAAGGTGGCCAAGCAAAAATTACTTTTTTTTTTTTTTTTACATGATCTGATTTGTGAGGTTCTGGATATGGTTTTCTTTGAACTAAACAAAAAGGAACGTGGGTACGCAGAACCTTGTTGATGCAAGGCTACCTTCCACCCCCCCCCCCCCAGGAAACTTCTGTACCTCTCTGTACCCCTTTTCTTGCCTGCAGGTTTTGATATGTTAGTACGTAGAGCAAGGGTCATGACGGCAGGATGGATAATCTATGTAAAGGGATAACAAAAAACACATATCCCTTCCCTATTTGTCTCTCTGATGGACCACTACACAGTCAACTGAAGTGATCCCCTAAATGCCTCCAATTAGAGAAAGTCACAAAGAATCAGATGTAGTACAACCTATTGTGGGGCCACCTGTAATACGAGTAATAGAGTTATCATGCTGCTAAACACTCATCCTTGAAGTGTTATGCGACATCCCCTGTACCTTTACTATCTCATGCTTTTGCAGCTGCATGCCGCACCTGAACTACAGCAGCTAATGTGGCAATACCTAGCTTTGAAATCTCTAACAAGAAAGAACGTTCTTCAGGGATAAGAAAATATGATCTGCCTTTCTCTGTACTGAGTCACCATCTTTGAGCTTTCCACAAGCAGGACTAAAAACACCTGACAGAATGTCTGCAAAAAGCAAGTCCACTAAGTGAACTGGAGTAGCCTATAAGCCTCTTGGAGGTGTCACTTTAGAGGTGCGCTTAGAAGCCACAGTCCAACCCCAATCATATCCACTGTCTCATTAAACTTTTGATTATAAGACTGTAGCAAGTCCTGATTTTCATAATATAAAACACCCTAAAAATCTGCAATGGAGAGATCCCTCTCTGGTTTCATACACCTTGTTTTGTGTAGAAACTGTCTTGGCCTTGGAACCAAGTCTTCCAGATCTAATCACTTGGCAAGTCTCCTCCTTTTGTCAGGTGTGGCAACTTAGATACCAGCTGTTGGCATTAGAATCTGTCCTAGTAAGGAATCAGTGGACTTTGGGCATGATCAAGCATCGCCATCAACTTATATCTACATGTCAGGCTAAGGCGGTATGACTAATATGGAATTCAGGGCGGGCAGGAATACAGGTTCCAAGAGTAACACGCTCAACAGATAATTAACAGTGATATGTACAACTGAAGATTAAATGCGTGCCTTTTAGTATGAAGTCAATAAACCTAGTGTAAGCTGATAGAAGTTAGATAAAACAGTATCGGTGAGTCAGTGCTAGGTACACAAATTTCAGTGGAACGAAATGCAGCTGGAGAAAGACAGACAACTGTGAGGCCGACACTAGATGCACTAAAGTCAGTGACACCAAAAGCAGGTAGACAGGCAACAGGTACTATGACACTGGTGGGGTTAATGCTAGCCTGTCCGAAACAGAAACTAGAAATGGTCAGATGTTAGCCATCCTGACCAACATAACAGACACGTGCACCATTGTTGATGGCAGTGATGTCAGAGTAAACTGTGAAGGTGATGACTGCCCAAGTACTGGAAAGGTATTCTGGAACCCCAAAATCATGGCAGTGACTTGGAAGGTAATCTGTTATCAAATCTTTTAACTACTGTCACCAAATGATCACTCTCTACCGACAGTAACAGGAATCTGCAGACTTGGGAGGCAGTCAAAGGCCTAGCTCAGTTCCACCAAGGAGAGTTCAAACAAAGTACAGTCGTGCACACTTACCATAAATGTAGATGTTAGAGTGTATTCACTGTTGCAGTCCTCACTTGTGGGTTATCCCTGCTGGTTAGGCCTCGGTCGGCCCGAATACCAGAGTAAAGCTTTGCCCCTGTGCTGGCTGCTGTCACCTGTGGACTGATGTCAGGTCGTCAATGGTATAAAGGAGAGAAGCAAGTCCACATCATCAGTTTTTCTTGCCCTAATCTGCAAGAGCCCCTTGAAGGAAATGTTTAAAGAGGCTGTGGAGGCCCAAGGACACAGGAATGACAGTTAATCTCCAAAATGGGGAAGATTAAGGGGGAAGGTGGGAGGAAAAATGGGACTGCAACAGTAATTACACTCTAACATCTACATGTATGATAAGTGTACACAACTGTACTATGTTCTTCATCTTTCACTGTTGCAGTCACCACTTGTGGGAGGATTCCCAAAACTGATGAAGAGGAGGATGGAAGTATGAAATTCCTAGGATTGAGCTAGCATGCCTTGCAGGACTGCAGAGGCAAAGCCTGCCCAAGCCCTGGAGAACAGTGGCAGGTGGTAGTGTCTGGTGAAGGTGTGGACCAAGGTCCAAGTGGCAGCTTACAGGATGTCCCTGGTGGGTACTTCCTCTAAAATAAGCAGTGAAAGTAAAGGCTGCCTTAGTGGAATGTGTTCTGATGGACTTAGGAGGGAGCTTTTCCATGAAAGGAGTAGCAGAATTGTATGCAGTGAGATATACATTTAGAAATGGTCTGTTTGGAGATAAGCCTCCCCTCTTTTCCTGGGGCAAAGGCAACCAACAGTTGATCAGTCTTCCTAATGGAATTTGTTCTGTCTAGGTAGTATCTTAACTGCCTGCATATCCAGTGTGTGCAGAAGGTGGGGAGATGAATAGCCTGGATTACGGTCACATCTGTTACTACCTTTGGCATGAATGAAGGATTAGTCCTGAGAGACACCCTGTCTGCATGGAAGAAAATTAAGAGCTCAGTGGCCATGAATGCTTGAAGTTCTGACACTGACACCTTCCTAGCTGAATAGCCAAGAGGAAGGCAGTCTTCCAGGAAAGGTTTTAGGTCAGCTGATGCAGCTGGTTGGAAGGGAGGCAATGTTAGTTTTTCTGACATAGTTCAGGTCCAAGGCTGGAGTGGGTGCCCTTCTAGGGGACGTAATGTTAGATACACCTCTGAAGAATTGCTTAATCAAAGAATGAGAGAAAGGCTGTTCAACATGGAAGTGTGCTGAAATGGCTAAGGCATGGATTTTAATGGAGGAAAAGAGGAGGCCCTTGTGAAGTAGATCCGCTACGTAGTCCAGAATAAGTGGAAGGGACGGCTGGGAGCTGCTGTGACCTTTAGATAGGCACAAGGACTGGAATCTTTTCCATTTCTCTGAGGAAGATTTCCTGGTCCTGGGCCTTCTGGCTTCCTTAATGTCTAGGACCTGCTTGCTCAACTGGGTTATCACTGGTCCCTGGGTAATAAACCATGCAGAAAGTTTGTGCGTATGCAAGTCTGGATGTAGAATCTCCCCTCTGGCTTTTGTCAGGAGGTCTGCAGTTAACAGCAGGGACATATAAGGCTCCTTGGTTGGGCTGAGCAGCAAGAGGTACCAATGTTGCCTGGGCCAATCTGGTGCTATAAGGATGGCTTTTGGTCCTTCCTGCCTTATCTTGAGCAGTACCCTTGGCAGTAAGGGCAGAGGGGGAATGCATAAATGAAGAGCTTGGGTCCATTGGAATGAAAGAGCACCCACTTTCCAAGCTAGGGGGTGGAACTACCTTGTGCAGAATTTTTGCAGCCGATTGTTGTGTTGGGAGGCGAAGAGGTCCACCTCTGGTGTCCCCCATGCTTGAATGATTTGCAGGAATGTCCCCTTTTAGAGTTTCCACTCGTGGGGGGGGGGGGGTCTAAGTAGTGTCTGCTTAGATGGTCTGCTAGGGAGTTGTTTACTCCTGGGATGTACTGGGCTATCAGGTGTAGGCCCATGGATGAGGCTGTTTGCCACAGGACCATGGCTAGTCGGCAGAGAGGGTAGGAGTGTGTCCACCCCCCACTTGCTGATGTACCACATGACTGTGGTATTGTCTGTTTTTATGAGGACCACCCCTGGTTTTAGGTGGTCTTGGAAGGATGTGACTGCCTTGTGAACTGCCATCATCTCTTTTAAATTGATGTGCCAATGAAGGTGCCTGTGGTCCCAAGCACCATGGGGGCACTGGATATCTAAATGAGCACCCCAAGCTAGGTCTGATGCATCTGTGGTGAAAGTATGGCCTTGTGGTAGGCAGGTGAAGGGAAGGCCCTTGTTCTGAGTGCAGGCCTCTGCCCACCAAAGAAACTCATTCCTTATGCAAGGAATGAGGAGGGGAGTGGTCTCCACAGACTGAGTGTGTTGGCACCAAAGGATATTTAGGTACCACTGGAGTTCATGTGCAGCCTGGCCAGGGGGATCATTAGAATGCAGAATGACATACAACTCAGTGCTTGCAGAATTTTCCTTGCTGAGAGTTTTTTTCTGAGGGTCAACTGGGAAAAGTAATTTGGCAGAAAGCTTTGTTTTTCTGGTGAGAGGAAGGCTGTCTGGGAGGCTGCGTCCAGGAGTGCGCCCAAGAAGGTGATCTGCCCGGATGGGTTTAGGTTTGATTTTGTTCCTGTTGATAGCGAACCCTAGAGAGATTAAGGCTGTTTGTACAAAGAGCAGATCCTGTAGTAACACCTCTTTATAGGTTCATAGGTTCATACTAGGCTATCTCCACTAGGGTATTTATAAGCCTAGCCAGAGTGTGTTTGACTTTCGTCACCCATTTTAAATTAATTTTGCTATTCCCTTTTTCGAGGTTAGTATACTGTGCCTCTGTCTAACAGTGACACAGAACTGATACCCGGGGTAAACCTACGATCTCCCATCCACGCATCAAGATTCCTCTTGAAGAGAGTCAATGAGGGACTCTGCCTAATCTGGACTGGGATTTTATTACAGAGTGAAGGAAGCCTCTGGGTTATGAATCTGTCCCTCCAGCATGTCCTACTTATTTCAGTGCTGAGGTTCAAGTCTCTCGAGCGCGTAGCTCAATGGGATTTGGATTTTCTGAGGTGCAGCATGTCCATTAATTCAGAGTTGGACATGGCTTTATACGTCAGGCACAAATGGCCTCTGAGCAAGAGGTATGCCACTGAGTAGAGCTGGAGTATCTTTAACCGGGCAGCATATGGCATCTGTTTGAGTCATTTGATCCTCTTGGTGAGGTACTTTTGGGGTCTTTCCAGTTGCTGCAGGTGTCTGGTAAGGTACATCCCAAAAGGGGCATTGTACTCAATTATAGGCCTGATGAGGGATGAGTAAAAAGGCACGATGACCTCCCCTGATCTAGATGCGAATCCCTTCATGACTAGGTGGGCTATATAAAATGTTTTTCTAACCACTTTGGCCACTTGGGTGTCAAATGAGAGATTGCCATCAACTTGGGTCCCCAGGTCCCCAATTACTTCTTCCATACTTAATGGATTACCACCTATGTGGTAATTTGTGGGCACTTTGTTTTTGATAAAGGGGATGACTATACACTTTTTGGCGTTTAGCTTGAGGCTATGGCTCTAGCACCAGTTGTCTGTTTCTATGAGGCCCTTTTGGAAGATGCTTGTGTCGGCTGGAGAGTCGATTATGGCGCCCAGTTTGCAGTCATCTGTGAACTTGGTCAGCCACAGTCCTTCCGTGTTGGCCTGTACCTCCGAAGAATATATACCGAACAAGAGAGGTCCCCAGGACTGAGCCTTGTGGGACACCACTTGTAACCGGTTTGGAGTCTGACATGGCTCCAGCAATTCTAACCATGTGGGTTCTGTCTCTGAGCCAGTTTGCAACCCATCTAGTGACATAGGGGTTTATATTTAAGCTGGTGAGCTTATCTATAATGCCCGAGTGGGGTATTGTATCGAAGGCTTTTGCGAGGTCTAGGGTAGGCTGTGTGGACCACCTTCCCCTCATCAATGGCCTTGGTGACTGTTTCAAAGAAATCGACCAGGTTTAAGAGGTAGGATCTGCCCTTAAAGCCAAACTGGATAGGATCCAGTGTCTGTAGGTCCCCAATATCTTTATTTATGAGGTCCATGATGATCCTTTCCAGAGCTTTGCAGACCAAGCTAGTCAGGCTTATGGGGCGATAGTTTCCATGATCTGTTGAGGCACCACCTTTGTGGAGAGGGACCACTGTTGCTATACGCCACTCTTTGGGTACATATCCTGTAGTAAGGCTGAGACTGAACAGTAGTTTTATGTTTGGGATTAGCTCTTCTTGGAGTTCATGTAGGACGCAGCCTGGGACACCATCTGGTCCCACTGATGCTGTGTTTTTTGCTTTGGAGAGGGCGGCTCTTACCTGAGCATCTGAGATGTCAGGGGGGCAGCACACTGCTGGGATAGATATTTGCCTTTGGGGGGGGGGTTGCGCTGAACCTGTCAGCTAGGATGTTGGCAATGTCTGTGGGTTTGGTGTATTTTTTGTCATTTTGGACTAATTCTGAGCGTATTTGGGAATTCCCACCCAGGTTCCTGACATAACTAAAGAAAGCCTTGTGATTATCCTTAGTGTCCTGTGCAATTTTTCTCTCTAAGCTGGCCTTAAACGATTTTATGAGTGCCCGTAGTTTTTTGCTAATACTGATCAGAGATGCCTTCCCTTTTTGGGATTTTGCTCAATCATGTAGTAGCTTCCTCCTTCTATTGTATAGTTTGTTTATGGCTGGGGTCCACCAGACAGGACGTCTGCCTTTGGAGGACTGGGTCTTGGTTTGATGTGGGATTACATGATCCATGCATTCCTGAAGGTGTTCATAGAATGCGTTTATAATTCTGCGGTCTGGGCCGTATTTTCCACAGGCCCGGGGGCTTTGAAGGATTCCACCTCGGTTTAGAGGAGTGTGAAATTTGCTTTAGAGAAGTTTTTCACTGTGGTTTTCTGTGCAGGGAGTGGGGTTGGGATGTGAATATCCAGTGAGATTAGTTTATGGTCTGATCTTACCAGTGAGGGATGCACTTCTGGTCAGGAGCATAGAGTCCCCATGTTGGTGATGATCAGGTCCATTATGTTTTCCCTCTTCTGGGAGTGGTAACAAGTTGTTCCATAGCATTTGAGTTTATAAATTCTAGAAACCTTTGGGCTAGGGTGTTGGAGCTAGAGTAATACTCCCAGTCTATGTTTGGGTAGTTGAAGTCGCCCAATATAATGGTGTTTGGAGAGACGATCATATTTTCCAGTGTTCTCAGGAAGGCCGAGTGGGGTTCCTGGGTTTGGGAGGGTGGTCTGCAGCAGGCTATAAACTGGAAGGCAGTTTTACCCACTGTTAGTTGCACATGGATAGTCTGATACGTTGTGCTGTGCCACCAACCTGGAGGTGTGGGTATCTTTGACGAATATTGATACTCCCCCTCTTTTTGTGGTTCGGTCCAAGTTTTGGAGCAGAAAAGCATGGTACGAGGTATAACCTGGTAGAGCTCGGGTGCTCTCGGGAGCCTTGAACCAGGTTTCTGTTACTGCACAGATATCGATGTTCTCAATGCTAAGGAGAGTTTTGAGTGCATGCATCTTGAGGTTTAGACTTCTGGCGTTTAGTAGCATTACTCAGTTTCTTATCCCTTGTGATACCTATGGAGGTGGGTTTGTCTTTTGAGCCTTGCCTAAAAAAGGCACTATGGGGGTGGCAAGAGTCTTTGCCAAAATCCGAAAGCCCAGGGGTGACAGGTGCAAGCCGTCCCTAGCGAAGCATCGTGGCTTGTCGAGCATGTCATCCCAGGCTGACAGGCATTGGATCCCCTTTGAATGACACCAATACTTAAGCCAATTGTTGAAATTGATCATCTTGTCTTCATATTGTGGCATCATTCTTGGTGAGGGTAAGATGTTACTCAAGGTCAGGGTCATACCAGCCTGGGCTACATGCTCAGAGAGCTCCTCTATGTCTCTTTTCATGTACTCCAGGGAGGCACGTCTCAGGTCATTCACACCAGCATGGACAATGAGTCATATTTGCACTTGCCTTGGACTGACCCGAGTGCTTGTGTTATGTGGCGGATCCTAGCGCCCGAGAGGCAGCTCACCGTGACCATCTCCTTGTTCAGCCTGTAGAGCGGGACGTCAGTGTGCCTGACGATAGAGTCACATATTACAAGTGTATCAGGTGTGCCGTTTAGCCTTAAGAGCTGTGACTGTTCGGAACACTGGCTTTGTGAGCTGCGTGTTGCACGTGTTTTGTTTTGGGGTAGCGGTTGCTTGGGTGTCTGCTTTGGAGGTCTCTGCTGCTTAGGCAGATTTTTATTTAGAGCCTCTGAGTATGTTTTGTGTGTTTATGTGTTTGGTTTGCTGTCGTGGTAGGTCTGTATGAGACTGGAATTGTAGTGAGTGTGGTTTCCTTCTCCTCCTGACTGGTTACGCCAGTACTGAGTTGAGAGAGCTTAGCCTCCCGTTTGGCTATATGGTTGCATCTCTCACAAGTGTTGGAATTTGTCGGGAGGAGGAGAGGGTTGTCTGTGTACGAGGCAGTTGTAACATTGCCTCAAAATTCCCAGATTCACCAGCTGGACCGGAGAGGAGATTGACAACTGACCTTTGGACATGCTAGAATAGTATTGGGAATTCCTTTATTATTGAAAAAAGGGGCCAATGGGGAACAAGGTACTCAAGGGGAGTTTGTGAGGGTGTAGTGTTTTTAATTTTTTAGTGCTGACTTGTATAATTGCTTTAGTGAGCAAGTGCCAGGCTTTAGAGTAGGAATAGGGTGTATATTATGAGAACTAGATCAGTCCTAAGGGAAAAAGTGAAGAGCAGACTTTATGGAGCCGAGAATGGTTTAAACCCAATTAAGTGGCGCTGCGCTATGCGCAAAATCGCGGATATCCGCGCTACAGCGGGTTTTATACAGGGGGACTTGAAAGAGCTAGAAACTGGCCCAAAACGGCCAATAGACTACCAGATTCTTGTGCTGGGAACACTCCTCCAGGGATAGATAGTCTGCTCTTAGCTCCTCACTGCCACTGGTGAACAAAAAAGCCTCCCTTTATCCAAGAAAGGAAATGTAAACACAGGAACTTTCCAAAAGTCCAGAATACAGCAAAGCCTGTATTTGGACTACTCTAGGTCAGGAAAGACGGGAAAAAAGGATAATTTTTTTCTTTTTCTTTTTTGCAACAAACAGCAGGAAAATGCAATAAATATGTAACACAGGCTAGCGCACTTGAGTGTGTAGCCTCAACAGCTAAATGCAACAAATAGGACAAACTTTAAAAGTGCAGTTGCAAAAAAGTACAGTTTTGTACCTACCATAAATGTAGATGTCCGAACTGGATAGCATCTGCAGTCATAACAACTGGGTTGTCCTGTCGTCAGGCAGCCCTTCAGTCGGCCGGATTCCAAAGTCCGGGTCCGGCTTCGGCTGATGTCGCACTTCACCCGACGTCATCTCTGTTGGTCTTCGGGTATAAAGGCATCAGCCGACGCCATTTTCCTCAGTGTTTCTTGCCCCAGATGCCAGTAGCCCTCTTGAAGGCTAAAATTTGGATAGATGCCAATGTTTCCAAATAGATAGAGGTAAACACAAATATAAGCATGTATGTACATATATACAAACAAATACACCATAAAAGACTCCCCCCCCCACCAGCTAGCTATTAGGAGGGTAAACACCCTAGGAGTACCACAGAGGGAAGGAGGAGGGTAATCCTGACTGCAGATGCTATCCAGTTCGGACATCTACATTTATGGTAGGTACAAAACTGTACTATGTCCTTCATGGATGCATCTGCAGTCATAACAACTGGGTAGAATACCATAGCCAACTAGGGAGGAGGATAAAACTAGATTATGGTGTGTTTAGGATCCCTTGCAGTACAGCAGTGGCAAACCCTGCTCGGGATCTGGAATATAGAGGCAAATTATAATGCTTGGCAAATGTATGCACGGAGGTCCAAGTAGCCGCCTCAATAATGTCTTTGGTTGCCACTCCTCGTAAGAAGGCTGTGGTAGTGGCTGTTGCCCTTGTAGAATGAGGTCTTATGTTCTGTGGAATTGGTTTTCCATGGAAGGAGTAACAGAATCGTATGCAATTTCCTATCCATTTTGAGATTGTCTGTTTGGAAATAGCTTTTC
Source organism: Protopterus annectens (assembly GCF_019279795.1). NCBI lineage: Eukaryota > Metazoa > Chordata > Ceratodontiformes > Protopteridae > Protopterus > Protopterus annectens. Next base: position 723,195,956 of record NC_056741.1, on the reverse strand, counting down.
CTTCTCTTCCTGTTGCATAGGCTACAAAAAGTTGGTCAGTCTTTCTGCTACTTTTTGTTCTGTCCAAGTAGTAGCGTAGCTGTCTATGTACATCCAAGGTATGTAGTATTCTTTCCCCTCTGTTTTGTGGGTTGGGAAAGAAGGTAGGTAGGTGGATTGCCTGGTTTAAAGAGACTCTGGATACCACCTTAGGCATAAATGTAGGATTAGTCCTCATGGACACTCTATCTTGGTGGAAGATTAGGAAGGGTTGCACTGCCATTAAGGCCTGTAGTTCTGAAACCCTCCTTGCTGAAGTAATTGCCAGAAGGAAAGCAGTTTTCCATGACAGGTGTTGTAGGTCTGCTGTTGCTGCTGGTTCAAAGGGTGATAGTGTCAACTTTTCTAGCACAAAGTTTAAGTCCCAAGCTGGTAATGGTGGTTTCCTTGGAGGTTTTACATTCTTGATTCCTCTGAGGAACTGCCTGAGCAAAGGGTGCGAAAAAACAGGTGGATCAAAGCTGTATTCTGCTGAAATAGCTGATGCATGTATCTTGATGGAGGAGTAGGACAGGCCTGAATGAAGAAGTTCGGCCAGATACTCCAGAATGTTACGCATATCTATGTTTGACATCTTTTCCTCTTTCAGTACTCCAAATGACAAACCTTTTCCATTTTCCAGCATAGTTCCTTCTTGTTGAAGGTCTGCGTGCTTCAAGAATAATGTCTTTAACTCTTTGTGAAAGTTCTGGGTTAGCTGCAGCTATGTGATGTTCCATGCAGTCAGTTGTAACGTTTTTAGGTTTGGATGTATGATGCTGTAGTTGTTCTGAGTTAACATCAAAGGCATCAGAGGTATTGGCCACATATTGTTCCGAGACATGCTCCTCAGCAGTGGGTACCAGTGTTGTCTTGGCCAGTTTGGAGCTATCAGGATTATCCTTGGACGTTCTTCCTTGATTTTTAGTAATACCTTGTGTATCAAGGGAAGAGGTGGGAATACATATGCTGTTAGGCCTTTCCAGCTGAAGGAGAGCGAATCCACTTTCCATGCTAGTGGGTGGAATGTCCTTGTGCAGAATTTTTTGAGCTGATGATTGAGAGGTGATGCGAATAGATCTATCTGAGGCATTCCCCATTTCTTTGAGATGGTCTTGAAGATGTCCGGGTGCAGCTTCCATTCGTGGGCATCCGATGTGGTTCTGCTTAATATGTCTGCTAGAGTATTCTCTTTTCCCAGTACAAATATTGCCTGTAACTGGATGTTGTAGCTGAGCGCCAGGGTCCACAGCTCCAAAGTCATTCTGCATAGGGGGTATGAATGAGTGCCTCCCTGTTTGTTGATGTACCACATGACTGCGGTGTTGTCTGTCCTTATCATCAACTGGCCCTCTTTGAGAAATGGTCTGAACTTTTGGATTGCCAGTTTTACTGCCAGCATTTCTTTTAGGTTGATGTGCAGGTGAAGTTGATCCTGTGTCCACAAACCTTGCACGCATTTGTCCAGCATGTGGGCCCCCCATCCTAGGTCTGAAGCGTCTGTTGTGATGGTCTGGCTTGCTTGACCTCTGCGAAAGGGTAGCCCTGGGTTTGACTGGCATGCCTGAGCCCACCATAGGAACTCCTGTTTTAAGCATGGAATTAATGGGATTTCTGTTTCCAGGCTGTGTCTGTGTTGGGACCATAAATTCTTTAGGTACCACTGTAGTTTTCTCATATGTAGTCTGGCAAGTGGGACCAAGATTATGCATGATGCCATGAAGCCCAAGGCCTGCAGTACTTTTCTTGCTGTTAACTTGTTCAGTTTTGTTAGTGCCAAGAAGTAAAGAGGGAGTTCTTTTGTTTTTCTGTAGTTAGGAATGCCATTTGTTTTACTGTGTCCAATTCAGCCCAAGAATGTCCTTGTTTGGGATGGTATCAGCCTTGACTTTTGTAAATTGACTGTGTATCCCAGTGCTTGTAGCAAGTAAATGACCCTTTGTAAATCTGTTGTCAGCTTGCTTTTGTTGTCCCCTTGTAGCAGGCAGTCGTCCAGGTATGGGTAAATTTGAATTCCTGTAGTCTGCAATGGGCGATTACTGATGCCAGGCATTTTGTGAATACTCTGGGCAGTAGATAAGCCAAAGGGCAATGCTGAGAATTGATAGTGCTCTGATCCTGCAAGAAATCTGAGGTATCTTCTGCAGATTGGTCGAATGGGGACGTGCAGGTATGCCTCCTTGAGATCTAGAGTTACCAGCCAACACTCCTTGCCCAGCATGGGAAGAAGTTGCTGTAGGGTCAGCATTTTGAATTTTGGGACAATGATATATGTATTTAAGGTGGACAGGTCCAGAATTGGTCTCCAACTTTTTTCCTTTCTTGGAACTAGGAATAGTCTTGAGTAGAACCCCTTTCCTTGCTCTGCTGTTGGCACTCTTTCCACAGCTCTCATGTTTGTTAACTGCATTATCTGTTGTAGAGCCTCTGTTTTTTGATTTGGAGGTAGATTTGGCATTCCTCTTTTGACTGGTAAAGTGTGGACGTGGAACCGGTAACCTTGATCTATGGTTCGTAAAATCCACTTGTCTTTTGTTATATAGTGCCAGTTTTTTGAAAATAAGGTTAACTTTCCGCCTAGAGGAGCTGCTATTTGTTCCCTTGTAGGCGGATTTAGAATTAAGTCACTGTGGCTGTGTTGCTGTAGTGGCGGAGGTTGTGTCTGTGCCTCTGTTGTTACCTTGCCACTGTCGTCCTCTGTAGGCACCTCCTCTGGATTGGTTTCTGCCTCTGGAACGTCTATTCCTGCCCCTTTGAGATCTTGTGGAGTCAGGAAAGGACCAATTTTTGGCAGGCCAGTTCCTGCTAAACCTTGGGGGTTGAACCTGCAAGAAATCTTTAACCGTTTGAACAGATTTTGCCTTTTCTTCCATTTTCTTCATAACCTGCTGGGCAGGTGTACCAAACAAACTTGTCTTATCCATAGGAGCATCTAGCAACTTAGCTTTAACATGATCCGAAAAGCTTGCTCCTTTAGCCATGCATGCCTTCTTATCACTGTGCCAGTCATGGCTGATCTAAATGAAGCCTCCAGTGCATCATAGCCACATTTTAAGGAATGGTTACTAACCTGTTGTATGTTATTTACCATTTCTAATACATATTTCTTATCAAGAGATTAATCAGTGGTTAGCTTTTTAGTTAACTGATCAAGCATAAACTCTTGGTATTGTATCATGTGAAACTGACAGTTTAAAGCTCTAGCTGAGAGAGTAGCTGAAGTGTAGACCTTTTTGCCCCATCTGTCTAATGACCTTGCTTCCCTTTCAGAAGGAATAGGATTTTTAGCTGTGGTCGCGGCTACTGCCTTGGGACCCTGGGATATAGTTTCGGGGTCTGCAAGTGGAGCCTTGTAAAGGTGGTGATGAGTGTCTGGCACCCTGTAAAATCTGTCTGGTTTGGCAGGGGCTGGAGGTAAAGAATCTGGTGCGGAGCAGACATCATTGAAAGCATCATCCACCACAGAGAGAACAGGAGGTATAGCTAAGGGCCTGTGCTGTGGAAGGTGCAGAAAGGTCCTAAGTCTTTTTCTGGAGTCTGAAAAATCCTGTTGCTGCCATTGGAACTGCTCTCGCATGGCATGTAAGGTTTCCCCAAAGGAGAATTCTTCTGGTGGGGAAGCAGCTGGAATGGATTCTTCAGCATCAGAGTCTTCAAAATTGGAGAAAGGAGCCTCTGGCTGGTCAGTTATGTCTGATTCATCGGCAGAATCATCAGAGGACACTGGCTCAGGGGGCTCTGCCCTAGGTCTCTTCTCTGGGGGCTGAGAGGCCCTGTCTGGGTGAGATTGAGATCCTCTAATTAATGAAATTAAATCTTCTGCCAGAGTAAGCATTTGAGAACTAGAGGAGGGCCTGGTTGTAGGGGGTCTAACAGGCACTGTTTTAGTAGTCTTGGCTGCTTTAGCCCTGGCGAAGGCCTTAATGGACATGGCTGCTGGAGGCCTAGCAGCACCACGTGCTGGGGTAGAGACATCCAAGGGAATGGTGTCTGATAAGTCAGTGGTAACCACCGTAGTGGATAAAATTTCTGAGGCCGATTCAAGAATGGTAGCAGGGGCCTCAGTTGTAGAGATAGATTCAGCTGTACTTTGATCAGTTTTCTCGGTTTGGGCCGAACCCGAGACACTCGCGGTTTGCTTAACCATGGTTTCGGCCGAAACCGCGGACCGCGAGTGTCGGTCTTTATCTTTGCATTTTTTGGTAGATTGGGAAGTCGGAGGATCCGACGGCATAATGTACGCAAAATCAGAACCGAAAAACTGTTCAGCAAACTCCGACCGACGCCTAAGCGTTCGTCGGTTGAAAGAAGCACAGGCCGAACAGGCTGCTACGTCGTGGGCTGGGCCTAAACAAGGCAGACAGTAAGAGTGGAAATCTTTATGAGGTATTTGTTTCCCACAGGTTAAACAATTGTTAACTTTTTCTGACATCGGCTGAGGCAAGAAAGAGTCCCCAACGGGGTACTTAGCTTTAGAAGTCTTCGAAGTAGTATTCGGTAGAAGTAATCTCTGGATCCGACCGACCGGCACTTGCGAACAGCTTCTGCTTCGGGCGCCATGCGGCAAGAAAGACTGAGGAAAATGGCGTCGGCTGATGCCTTTATACTCGAAGACCAACAGAGATGACGTCGGGTGAAGTGCGACATCAGCCGAAGCCGGACCCGGACTTTGGAATCCGGCCGACTGAAGGGCTGCCTGACGACAGGACAACCCAGTTGTTATGACTGCAGATGCATCCATGAAGGACATCAACTTTAAACAGTTTAAAACAGTTCAAGAAGCAGAAATACTTGCAGTTGAGCTAGATTGGACAGTCGCCCAGGTAGTAGCAGGAAAAAAACACTTATCAGGTTAGCAGTCGCTCTTTTAGCCTCTCTGCTGCTAGCACTACTCTGCAGGACCACGAGGAGCTTGGCTGAGTAGTAACAAGCGCAAAAACCGCGCCAAAGTGGGTTTTATACAGGGGGACTTGAAAGAGCTAGAAATTGGCCCAAAACGGCCAATAAACTACCAGATTCTTGTGCTGGGAAAACTCCTCCAGGAATAGATAGGCTGCTCTAAGCTCCTCACTGCCACTAGTGAACAAAGAAGCCTCCATTTATCCAAGAAAGGAAATGGGCAACACAGAAACTTTCCAAAAGTCCAGAATACAGCAATGCCTGTATTTGGACTACTCTAAGTCTTTGTCTGCTTGTATTAGGCAGTCATCCAGATAAGGGTAAATCTGGATGTTTTGCTGTCTGCAGAAGGCAATCACTGGGGCCAGGCATTTTGTGAAGACCATGGGAGCCGTAGATAACCCAAAGAGTAGCGCAGAGAAGTGAAATTGTTGTGAACCTGCTCTGCAGCATAGGTATTTTCCTGCAACACTCCTTTATGGGTATATGGAGGGAGGCATCCTTCAGGTCTAGAGTGGCTAGCCATGCATTTTTGCCCAGCACTGGTAAAAGTTTTTGAAGAGTTAGCATTTTGAATTTTGGGACCACTAGGAAGATGTTTGGAGTGGACAGGTTGAGGATGGGTCGCCAAGTGCCTTCTTTCCTTGGCACAAGGAACAGTCTGTCTTTATCCAGGGGGGCACCAAGTAATCTAGATTTTACATGATCAGGCAGTGGCTGTTTTTTTAGCCATGCGTGCCTCCTAATGACTGAACCTGCTACAGCGGCCCTTCTTGAGGCTCTAGGGCATTGAATCTGCAGTGCAGGGAACATTTAGCTACTTGCGAAGTACAGTGCAGAAGATCTGCTAACTCCTTGGAAGTATTAGTGTCGGGTAAAGATGAAAATTTTTGTTTCATAAGTTCAAAGGTGTGCTGTTGATATTTTAGCATATGGAACTGGCAGTTAAGAATTCTAATAGCTAAAGTTGAGGAGGTGTAAACTTTCTTACCCAATCTGTCTAAAGATTGGGTCCTTAGAGGGAATTGGGTTTTTAGATGAGCTAGCCTTGGCTCCTTTGGGCCCCTGTGTGATGACTTCTGGGTATGCTGCAGGGTTTTTAAACAAAAATGTATGTGAATCAGGCACCCCGTAATACCTGTCAGATTTTGTAGGTACGGGTTGGGGGGGGGGGTAGGGTGTCAGGGGTGAGGCTAGATTCATTGAAATCATCATCCAGCACATTCAGAATAGGAGGGATGGTCAAGGTTTTGTGCTGAGGAAGGTCTAGAAATTCTCTTAGTCTTTTCTTAGTCCGAGGATAATTTTGGGCTTCCTAGTGGAAATGCTAAGTGTGTGTAGGGTTTCCCCAAATGAAAGATTCTTGGGGGGGGGGGCAGAAGGAATGGATTCCTCTGCATTAGAATCCTCAAAGGCAGTGAGAGATTGTTGTTCCTCATCTGAATCAAGGTAGTCAGAAATTTTAGAATCCGGTTCTGAGTGAACTTCAGGGGAAGCATCCCTTTTTCTTTTAGGAGTGGTATGGCTACCCCTGATGAAAGTGATGAGGTCCTCCGTCATTTTCAGTAACTGCATCTAAGGTGGCGGAGAAGGAGTAAGATGGCGACTACAGACTGGTTTGTTAGGAATGGTCTTGCTTTCGGACCTTAATCCATTTGTCTTTGGGATGCCGTAGTCGGGAGAAGAAAACATCAGTTTTTGCCTTGAATCCGTTGTACAAAGAACCTCCTCGGAAGCCGGTGTCTGCTTACCCTCACGAAGCAGAGACAACCAAGGGATCGGATGATGAAGCATTTCCCGGCGACATACCGGACTCCGAAAGGGTCTCAGTAGAGGTCTGCGAAGGAAACTAGTTGGGCATCAGGGGCTGCAAATGCGACTCACTGAATTCCTCAGAACTGACTACTTGCTTCAAGGACAGGTCGTCAGAAGGCCTAAAGTTTGTATGGTCTGTCTCTTTATCTTTACGTTTTTTGGGGGATATCCAAAGACCGCTGACCGACGGATGCCATTTCGTAATGCGAGGAACTACTTCGGAAATGCCTGGCTACAGATTTAGCTCTACGGCAAATAGTCCTAGAACTGAAAAGAGCGCAGAACCGACAAAGGGGGACATCGTGGTCTGGGCCTAGACAAGTAATGCAGAAGGTATGGAAGTCTCGCTGCGGTACTTGTTTTCCACAGCGGAGAACATTGACTTTTTCGGACATCGGTTAATGCAAGAAAAAGGTCCCCAATGGGGTAATTAGCTTTAGTCGTTTTCGAGTCAGCTTCTACTATGGCAACGATTGACCCGCACACACGCAAACTGCTTTTGCTTCAGGCCTCCATGGTGTCCGTTCTTTTTTCTAGCCTTTGCAAAGGCAAACAATTAGGCAGAAAAGATTTAGTTCAAGACAAAGTCAAGCCTTGCTTTGTCAAGACCCCACACAATTCTTGAATTTGTCTTGTTAATGTCTGCAGTGCCCACTGTAAAGTCCAAACACTGAAGGCATAAGCAATGTTGAAAAATAAATTTTCATCTCTGAAGCTGGAAGAGCACTAAAGTTAGAAGCGTCTTCACACCACTCTTTTTACAGCACCATTAAATCTAGAATGTACGATATGGTAGAATTATGATGAGGGCAATAACCAGTGTGAAGTTGAGCCAAAAAGTGCCAGAAAACTCTCAAAACTCATCAGAATGCAGATACACCAAGGGAGAAAACTGGACAAATTAAAAAAAATATATATATATATTCTCATAAAAGCTATCAAAGAAAACCTTAGGCCACTTATTCCATGCTAAATCTTAAGCTGCTGAAAAAGGTACACAAGGGCAGTAGAGCAGCCAAGAAACTTACACTACATAACCCAGCTGACACTTCCACAACACCGCTTCTTTATCAAACCTTTAACGAAACAGGAACCTAAATTAACAAAAGAAATGGGGAGAAACTGCCAAACACAATCTTAACGATCAAAAGCTAGAAATTGTTCAATTTCTAAAAAGTACAGTTTTGTACCTACCATAAATGTAGATGTTCGAAGATCCACATTGCTGCAGTCCTTACACTTGGGTAGTCCGCTGTCCTCGGTCGGCCCGAATATCAAAGTATAAGGCTGACGTCGGTCAAGGCGCATTTGACTGACATCAGGACGTCAGGGTACAAATGCGCATGACCGACGTCATATCCTCAGTCTTTTCGTGCCCCAGATGTCAGAAGACCCTAAACATAAAGGTCAAAACCAAAAGACAGCAAACAAACAACCAACCACCCTTGCACTAATTATATGTACAATATATACAATATACACAATATTTACAACCCAACCCACACAACCACCTCTAACTACAGAGGGAAGGAGGAGGGTAAATTGGACTGCAGCAATGTGGATCTTGAACATCTACATTTATGGTAGGTACAAAACTGTACTATGTTCTTCATCTCACATTGCTGCAGTCCTTACACTTGGGTAGAATCCCAAAGCAGAGGTAAGGGAGGATGGCCAAACTACAAGGAAGCAGGAGCTGCCAAAATGCCCTGCAAAACAGCAGTGGCAAAACCAGCCCTGGATTTAGAGTAAAGTGGTAGGTGATAATGCCTAGAGAAAGTATGCACTGAACTCCAAGTAGCTGCCTCCAAAATATCCTTGGTTGCCACTCCCTCAAAAGGCTGTCAGTGGCAGTAGCCCTAGTGGAATGAGGCCTAATCCCAGCTGGAATCTCCTTGCCATGATGGGAATAACAGAAAGCAATGCAAAACCCAATCCACTTAGAAATAGTTTGTTTTGACACAGGCTTGCCCTGAGAACCCAAAGCAAAAGAAACAAACAACTGCTGAGACTGCCTGAACCCTTTAGTTCTGTCCAAATAATATCGCAACTGCCTGTGTACATCGAAAGTGTGCAAAATCTTTTCCCCTTTATTTTGGGGATTTGCATAAAAAGTAGGCAAATGAATAGTTTGGTTTAAAGCCACACTAGAAACCACTTTAGGCATAAAGGAAGGATTAGTACGTAAAGATACCCTATCCTTATGGAAAATCAAGAAAGGCTCAACCGCCATAAGGGCCTGCAATTCAGAAACCCTTCTTGCAGAGGTAATGGCCAACAAAAAAGCAGTCTTCCATGATAAATATTTCAACTCAGAAGTAGCTGCAGGCTCAAAAGGTTGTAGAGTGAGTTTCTCCAACACAAAATTGAGATCCCAAGCAGGAGTAGGAGCTCTTCGTGGGGTCTTATATTCTTTGCCCCTCTAAGAAATTGCTTGAACAAAGGATGAGAAAACAATGGTGGGTCACAATCATAGTGAGCCGAAATTGCTGCAGCATGAACCTTAATAGAAGAGAAAGACAAACCTTTGTCCAGTAACTCAGTAAGATATTGAAGAGCCACACTCAAATTAGGCTCAGAAACATCAAAATCTTTTGCTGCACTCCAAAATAAAAATCTCTTCCATTTATCTGCGTACACTTTCCTTGTACTAGGCCTTCTAGCTTCCAAAATAACATTCAAAACTTGCTGAGGAAGTGGAGGCCCACTATGGTTCAAAACAGAATATGCCAGGCTGTTAGGTGCAGAGAGTGAAGCTTGACATTGAGCAAATGGCTGTCCTCCTGTGACAACAGGTGTGGAATCGAAGGCAAAGGCCATGGAGGCTTCCGTACTAGACTTCTCAGTAATGGGTACCAGTGCTGTCGAGGCCAATCTGGAGCTATTAAAATCATCCTTGGCTTGTCCTGTCTGACCTTTAGAAGTACCTTTGGGAGGAGAGGCAGAGGTGGAAAGGCATACACATGAAGATTGCTCCAATTGAACGAAAGAGCATCCACTCTCCAAGCTGTGGGCTGAAACCTTTTTGTGCAAAACTTTGGCAGCTGATGGTTTAGTGGAGAAGCGAACAGATCTATGTCTGGAGTTCCCCATGACACTGTCAATTTCTGAAATACATGAGGATCCAATTTCCACTCGTGGGGATCCATAATTCGTCTGCTCAACACATCTGCTAAGGAGTTCTGTGCTCCTGGCAGAAACCTTGCCTGAAGATTGAGCTGTAAACTGAGAGCAGTCTCCCACAAAATCATTGCTTGCCTGCATAGAGGATAAGAATCGTTCCCCTTGCTTGTTGATGTACCACATGACAGTTGTGTTGTCTGTTAGAATCAACACCTGCCCTGGAAGAAGTAAATCCTTGAAAGCTATTAATGCAAACTGGACTGCTAACATCTCCTTCAGGTTGATATGTAGATGTTGTAGTCTGGCAGGCCACTTGTCTTGTATCCACTTTCCATTTAGATGAGCTCCCCAAGCTTTGTCCGAGGCATCTGTCGTTAAAATCTGACTCGCCTCTGGCCGGGTCACAGAGAGTCCCTTGTTTAGGTGACATTCCTGAGCCCACCACAAAAATTCCTTTTGAATGCAAGGTATTATTTGAATGACAGTGTCCAGATCCTGGCAGTGCTGTGTCCATACATTTTTGAGATACCATTGCAGCTTCCTCATATGCAGTTTGGCATTGGGAAGCACCAGAATACAAGATGCCATGAACCCTAAGGCTTGAAGGACTGTCCTTGCAGTCAGCCCGGACTGATGAGATAGTTGATGGAAGTAAAGGGATAGACTCTTGTTTGTCCGGGGTTAAAAAGGCCATCTGGGATGCTGTATTCAGTCTCACACCCAGAAAGCACATGTCCTGAGGGTACTAGACTGGACTTTATTTCGTTCACAGAATACCCCAGGCATCTTAGCACTGCTATCACATATTCCAAATGATGAAGAAGCTCTTCCCTTCCTTGAGCCAGAATCAGGCAGTCGTCCAAATAAGGATAGATCTGTATTCCTTTTAGCCTGAGGAAAGCTATCACTGGAGCCAGAACTTTCGTGAACACTCTGGGCGCAGTAGATAAGCCAAAGGGCAATGCAGAGAACTGATAGTGAGAAGTCCCAGCTCGAAAACGCAGATACTTCCTGCAACTTAGTCTGATAGGAACATGAAGGTAAGCCTCCTTGAGATCCAAAGTTACCATCCAATGATCTTTGCCCAGCAGAGGTAAAAGCTGCTGTAACGTCAACATTTTGAACTTGGGAATGTCCAGATAAGTGTTGAGGGTAGATAAATCCAAAATTGGTCTCCACGTGTTCCCCTTCTTTGGTACTAGGAACAGGCGAGAATAAAATCCTAGGCCCACTTCTGGCATAGGGACCGGCTGTATGGCCCCTATTTGGAGTAACAGAGAAACTTGCTTGTGAGCCTCTATTCTTTGTTGAGGAGGAACGTCTGGCATGCCTTTGAAAGGAGGCAAGGTATGGAAATAAAACCTGTAACCGTGGTGTATGATATCCAATACCCATCTGTCTTGGGTAATTAAACTCCAATTTTCTTTGAAAAGTGCCAACCTTCCTCCCAAAGGTGCTGCCAGGCGAGAAGGCTCTGGCAGCTGAAAAGGTAGGTCATTGGGTCTGTTTACAAAGGACTGACCCCTGCCCTCACCGAAGACTGTGCAGGAGAACTCCCTGTTCTAGGCCTGAAAGAGCCCTGAGCTCTGCCCCTACCACGTCTAGATCTACCCCTAGACTGGGAATCATAAGAAGGATACGTCCACCCTTAGTAGGCCAATTTCTACTAAACTTTGGAGGCTGGACCTGCAAAAAATCTTTAACAGTCTGCATAGACTTAGCCTTGTCTTCCATTTTCTTTAAAACTGCTTCAACAGGAGGACCAAACAACACGTCAGATTGTAAAGGAGCATCTAAAATCCTTGTTTTAACATGTTCAGATAAATTTTGATCCCTCAGCCAGGCGTGCCTGTGAAGAACTGACCCAGTGGCAGCCACCCTAGACGAGGCCTGTACAGCATCAAAACCACATTGCAAAGAATGCTTACCCACCTGTTCAGAAACATGTACTAAATCTTGCAACTCTTTACAATCAATACCTTCTGCCAGAGCATCAACCTTAGACTTCAATTGTGAAAGGAGATAGTTTTGGTATTTCAACATGTGAAACTGGCAATTCAAAGCCCTCATAGCAAGAGTGGAAGAAGTATAAACTTTCTTTCCCCATCTATCCAAGGCCCTGGCCTCTGTCTGCAGGAACCGGATTCTTAACAACAGAAGCCTTAACACCTTTAGGCCCCTGGCTAACAGTTTCTGGGTCTGCCCTAGGACTCTTAAAAGATACTTATGAGCTTCAGGCACCCTGTAATACCTATCCGGTTTAACAGGAGCAGGAGGCAAAGAATCAGGATTAAGAGAAGCCTCTGTAAAACATCTTCCACTACATCCAAAACAGGAGGTATAGCCAAAGGCCTATGCTGGGGTAAAAAAAAAACTCCCTAAGCCTTTTCCTGGAATCAGAGAAGTCCTGACCTTCCCACTTAAAATGCTCCCTCATGGAATGAAGAGTTTCTGAAAAGAAAAATCCTCAGGAGGAGAAGCAGAAGGAGTAGAATCATCCACATCAAAATCAGAATAAGGAGAGTACTCCTGCAAGTCTTCAGCGAAGACTCTGAAACATCTGAAGCCTGCTCAAAACTCCTAGCTCAGGCTCCACCCTAGGTCTCTTATCAGGAGGGGCATAGAACCCTAATCAAAGTAATCAAATCTTCTGCCATTTTAAGCATATGCTTCTTGGGCACAGTTCCTGAAGAGCTAGGGTAACACCAACTGAAGCTAAACCTGGCCTGCCCCTGGGAGAAGCCTTGGAAACAGAAGGAGAGGGCCTAACCACCCTAGGCAGGGAGGAGTATAGTAACCTGAGAAGCCCCATCAGCCTGGCCTGCCTCCTGAGAGGCCACATCCTGTAATAACAAAGTCTCTCCCTGGGATCCCAAAGAAACCTCCGGTGGAACCACCGGCTCCACCGACACCTCTAAAGAACCGGCGTCCGGTACTGGCGGTTCCTCCAGCCTAGGTTTAACTGCTTTGTCCTTGCGCTTCTTCAAGAAGCGGGCGTCGGAGCATCCGATGGCATTTTATAATTGCACCGCTTCGAAGACTAACCTGGCACAATCTAATCTTCTCTTAATAGTGCGCTTATTGAATCTAGCACAAGAGCGACACCCAACAACGTCGTGCTCAGGCCCTAAACAAGGAATACACAAAGTATGGTAGTCTCTATGCGTATCTGTTTCCCACAAGAAATACAATTATTCACTTTTTCTGACATCCGGTAAACCACTGAGGCAAGAAAAACTAAAATATTCTAGCGGGTACTTAGCCAACTTTGACTCGGTCTGAAACTCCGAAATCGAACAATTTCAGAATGCCAACCGGCACTTGCAACGCTGCTTCTGCATCGGACCATGCGGCAAAAAAGACTGAGGATATGACGTCGGTCATGCGCATTTGTACCCTGACGTCCTGATGTCAGTCAAATGCGCCTTGACCGACGTCAGCCTTATACTTTGATATTCGGGCCGACCGAGGACAGCGGAC
>NC_056741.1:722956014-722995747 GCF_019279795.1 Protopterus annectens | reverse complement strand
ATATTTTAATGTTATGCAAAATGTGAAAAGTCATTTCCAATATAAACATTAGGCTGCCACAGGAAAAAAATCTTAGACAAAGAAATATATCTTTGCGTTTTACCCAGACATTTTCCAAACTTGGTCTAGAGAGGATCCTGCTGGTAGCAAGCTAAAGATAGCCAGGCCAAACCCCTCTATCAACAGCAGCCCATCTCCCCAAATCTTATTTAACAGAAATCACTAGGAACTACCAAGCAAATACAGAATATAATCAGTCCAGTGACACATGGGCTAACAAATTACCCCCACAAGTTCTGCCTGGCACACTTTATAAGAAGGTCCTGACAGGACACCCTCACTAAACATCCAAAACACTGGCTCAAACCAAAAGGAACACCACCCGACACATACTTATGAAGACAAACCAATAACTCAACAAAGGAACTTCACTTCTGTTACTGATTTGAATGGAATCACGGAAAGAAGTAATTGAAACATGTAACCAAAACAGGACAGGAACAGAATGGCTAGTGAACAGAGAACTTTAATCGCCGCATTCCAGCCAGTTCCAGTGCAATACAACAGCAGCAGTACCGATCTCGATGCACCCATCTTCTGGTCAATATCCCACCCTCCACCCCCCACTTGTGAGCAACGGCCAAGACACTTAAACCATTCTAACTGGTGGGGTGGGCCTGCTCTCTTTCTCCACTGTGTCTTTTTATGACAACCACAAAATACTCACAATCATACAAAGCAGTGATGCAAACTTGAAATTCCCAAAACAGGCAATGCCCAAATCCATGGTGTATCCTACTATCAAGTTCGTGGAGTTACAAAAATCAAAGATGACGACCAGGGACATCTTTGAATGAGTCCTATAAGGCCTAACTTAACCAAATCTGACTTGATCATCAATAATGTACACGTAGCTCATGTTCTGCACATACAAAGACCAAATGGCACAAAGCAAAACAACAAAGGCAACACCCTCCCAAAACATGCCAGGGTATACAGTCATATACTTTCCAGTATCAGTACAGACAGTCCCCAGTATAAGGATAAGATCAGTTTTCAAGTCCGTATTCAAGTCAAACTTGTATTGCAAGTCGAAAAAAGTACATATGGTTCTTATTAAATGTTACTTAGTCAAATGTTTGCCCCAGTCTAGTGTTTATTTTACTTTTGTTTGCATATAAAATACTTCAGAAACACTTCCAAATTAAAATAAACTTAATACTGTAATAACAATACTTTAAGTACAGTGTAATAACAGTAACTATGTTCATACACTACAGCACAGAACGTTCCATGCAAAAACATGTACATTAAATTAAACATACCTATTTTTAAGCTTCACTTTACATTACTGTACTACAGGCATCACCCATGAATGTTTTCTACTCTTTCCTGAACTTTCAGACCTCTGCCAGACGACCTACTGTCAAACCAAAACCCTAGTGAGCCACAATGCCATTTACCCATTCTACGGTACAGTAAAATAACTGCTGCAATACTGTACAAGACAGAGATCTTCACCAATAAGATCAACACAGAGCTCTCTTAACCAGACTTCTTGCTCTCCGTGAAGACAGAAGTAACTGCTCCAACAAGATGTAGAGCAGCTTCACAAATGGGGGAAAAACGGGAAAAGGAAAGTACAACATAAGTCATCATTTTTATGGTAAGAGTTGGGCAACTTTAAAGATTTTTTTATTTATTTTCATGTCATTTCCAACATTGTGGCAGTCCATTCTTATCTCTGGGTCATCCTTATGTCAGATGTCTGTAACCCGGGGACTGTCTGTACTGGCAAACTCCTACAACATTATTTACTAACCGTACAAAAGCAACGACATGATCTACTTTTTCAGCTGTAATGCATCTCTTAAAACAAAAGCTCAACTATCAAATAACCTTCTCAAACACCATGAGGTGGACTTCCCCCAAGAAAGGCAAATAGCATAATCCTTCTAGGATTGGAATAAATATTCTAGATTCCTATTAGAAAATGTGAGTTATTAACCCATAGGTACATTCTTACCCATTTCATTTAACACAGAAAGGACTTTATAAGTAACACACAGTCAAGCAATTGTTGCAGAGATAACCAAATACATCGAAGAGCTGCTATGCATACACATACATAGAACTGCAGAAGGGAGAACTCAGTCTCATGCTATGTGCACACACACACACACACCTCTCCCTTCAGCAATTCTCAGTCTCACTGAGACAACCCTCTTGCCTACTTGAACAAGCCCTCCAACTTAGCAGCCAGATAAGAGGCAATTTCACTGACCACTTCTACACTACTCAACTTATCCACACTTCAGTATGTTTCCACTGTGACTTGCAGCAGTGAACTACAATGAATTTGCATCACTTCTACTTTCTGTCTGGAACACTTCTCTCCATTTCCTTCTAACTCAACACAGAAAGAAAAAAAACTGCAACATTATTAGTCTCCCTCAACAGAATCCAGAGATGGTTTAACCACAACACTGCAAGAAGCAAAACCATTCACCAACGCACCTGTACTGAGAATATACTAGCAAGACCTCTGGTTATCAGCCACCCTTCCCTATACTAGTATTCCATACTTAAATAATCTAGCAGGTGTTGGTCAACTGACATGCAGCAACTAAACAGGGCAGAGAAGCTCCTCGCTGTATGTCAAATCAAAAGAGCAAACATCCCACTGCAGATACATATAGAAACACACCAGGGAGGCTCCAACAAAATACAAGAATCTGTTAAACAACAAACAAACCTACAAGCCTACCCAAACCAGGCAAACTCAGACAAAACAAAAATATCTGTAAATAAAGTATATAAAGCTCTCTTTATAAAGCAATTATGGATATTGCAAATTTCTCCAGGGGAAACTATAAAAAACACTTGAGACCAACTTATGGTTTATACACAAACACAATATATATACCAAGTTCTACTACAACAGCAATGTAAAACCTAGCACAGCAAAAGCTTTTCCGCCATACCCCACTGAAAAAGCATAAGGGGTTTAGCTAATCCCACTCAAACTCTACTAGTAAACAAACCGCAGCAGAACAGCAAAGAGTATCCATAAAAACACAATAAAAGTTGTTCACCCACAGCTCAAAAATAACAAACAAAGAATAATATAAGCACGACAAGAACTATACATCGACTGCACCTCTTTACGAAGATGCAATTTCGTTAACATCACGAATTTAGAACTGGAAGGTGGAGTGGGGGATTTAAAAGTAGTACCGTTTGGAACATAGTACATAACATTTTAATTAGCTGCATTAGACAAGTACATTGCTCTATTTTGTAATTTGCAAACAAGTATATGTAACATGAACAATGTAGTAATTTACTAGAAGTTAAACGATGCCCATCATACCTCATCACTTGCGCAGACTTTTACTAAACTAAAAACAGCCTAAATACTTTGCCAAGTTCACGCTAAGGCACACACCTCAAAAACTGTTGTCAAGGCCAGCAGCATCAACAGAATGTTCTTGTTCGGGTCTTGCTGGCGCACTGTCTCCGTACTACACCAACATACTGTCAAATACACTGCAGCATAAAAGGTTACCGCATTGCCAAAGAACCTGAACATAAGTGGTCGCCTCTATAACGCAGAGTTGTGAGCTACACACACTCCTTATACACTGCAACTCGCTATAGTCAGTCAGTCAACAATATACCAATTAACCCCCAAAAAAAGATGGCAGGCTGGTTAAGAACTCGCTCGCTGAATGATCTAGCTCTTGCATATATAATCACCATTACTTGATCTTACACTGTGGTCTGTAACATCATACTCACTTCTGTTGAAATTGCATTGTTTCTGGAACTGCCCTACCCATTCTGTTTATTTCCTATTCCAACACTACAAGACCATGTACCTGGACACCCAAAAACATCCTCATGCGCTGCAACTGTCAACAAATCGGATACCCAAGAAAGGAAGTCCAAACACTGGCGTCCCACCCACAACAAGCGAAGACCTGCCTCCAGGAACCCGCCATTTCATTTCAGAATTTCCCTCACCAAAAGCGACCGCTGGTTGCTGCGGCAACACCTGAAACTATACGTTCTCAACATGACAGAAGAGACATTGGCGTTTACTGCCACCGCACTTTTGCACAAATTGTCCGGTGCACACAAAGACTCTCAAACAGATCAGCTGCTGTTCTTGAACTCCAGTTTGTAGGCTATACCAAATATAATAGCAAGCAAGTATCACCAACAGGCAACTGTTTACTATTCATACAATGCTTTAATAGAATGTACAGCAACATTGCAATTAAGTCATTAACAAGACGAGTCTTTACCTGTATTGTAGACGTGCAATTCATCCACGATACCTTCGTTACCTCCTCCAAACACCACGATCAGTTCCTTGATAGAGACAGCCCTATGTCCGTGCCGTGGTCGGGGAACTGGCCCAGACCAACCTACTACCCTCTTCCACCGTGGCTGCAATACCACTGAAGTCTGGGCAGAAACTGTGCCAGTGGGAGAGGATGCCATACTGTGATAACGGAGAACAGAACTGCTCCGTTACCCACACGGAAAACCCCTCCTGTGGCACAAATACAAAGAGATCTACAACACGCCACAAGCCCCAGTTTAAGGCAATCGGGCAATGAAACTGTCAAGAATAATTTAATCAAAGTACAACTAGATTAAAAACTCGGCAATTAGCCACAGTAATTGTTCACTCCTCAACTTCTACCTACAATCCATGGGAGCCGCCATTTTATATAAGCCATCAGAAACTCAAGCTAGAGTCCCACAGACAACGCTACCACTGATGCATAACGCCCGTTTTCGAAACAGTAGTTACCCAAATGCAAGACGTCCCAGTTGCAATACTTCAACAAACAAATCTCTTCAAATAGGACCCTCAGACTCCACAAGAAATGAAAAATAGCGAGGATATGGGAGCCGCCATCTTGCAGCGACAAAACAATCCAGTGCGCGGGGAGGGGGTGGAAACAGAAAGATGGTCGCCTGAAGAAATCCCCAAAACAATTAATTTATCAGTTCCAAATAGCAGCTCCTTAGAAGCATCAAGAATAACTTGTGCTGCAGTATTGTGTGCCGGTCTGGGGTAAACTTTTCTAATAAGCTTGAAAAATGAGTAACAGCACAACTAGCTACAGTTGTTCCTCCTTCACGCCTCCCTGGGAGCCGCCATCTTGTCAAACTCCAGATCTTAGCCGCAAACAGAAAAGAAATATGGGCTTGCAGTCTAATATACAGCTGCAGGATTAGACGTGGAAACGCTGCTAATAACTATACTCACAGAAAACAAAAGC
The DNA here is from genome assembly GCF_019279795.1 of Protopterus annectens. Taxonomy (NCBI): domain Eukaryota; kingdom Metazoa; phylum Chordata; order Ceratodontiformes; family Protopteridae; genus Protopterus; species Protopterus annectens. The sequence goes on along the minus strand of NC_056741.1, from coordinate 722,990,447 downwards.
GCTAACTTTAAACAGAAACAATGTAAGGAATAAGCTGTTTTCAGTTTGACGTTCAAGCACAGTTGCAGATTTTCATGCCTTCCTGGGAGTCGCCATCTTGCCGAACAGTGACAACAACAATGGTGGATGGGATACCGGTAGAGAGGGAGGGACTGAGCTTTGAAATGCTAATTCTACAACATTACAGTGTGAAAGTATTCTCCAATTACAACGAACATCGTTTTGTGTATTACACAATAAAATATTATATATTACATTGTTTTTAAAATATATGTTTCGAACTTTTTAGGGTGCTGTCTTGTTATAAACTCCACTGTCAAAACAACTAAACACGGTGGATAAAGTTTTAAGTGTTGGAGCTGGTAGGGCACTGCAAATGTTACATTAATTTGTATGATTTTTTTTTTAGATTTCTACGTAATACATTGATTAGCACCAAACATATAAGGGACTACTTCCTAACGTAATGAATACTGCCATTTTGCAGCAAATTCTCTCAACTCCCCAGAGTCGTGAATGGCGAAAAAAACAGTTCCCGGATGTTAAACAAGTTAAAATCTCTGTAGTTTTAAGTGAAAGGCCAACTATTACCAACAGCTGAGAAAGCACAACTAAAGAGTTGTAGTTGCCTGGAACCTGTTAACGTTATTCCGTAATAAATAAACAAAAGACTACCTGTTTAAAACGTTTTATTGTCCAGAAAGTTCGGGGTACTTTTTATTAATCACATATATACACCTTTGCTTCCATTTATACTTCCACAAAAGGAAGTCTTTGAAATGCTCTATTTTTTGGGTGGGGTGGGGGGTCTTGTCCATTGCCTCCTCCTTGCACCACGAAAATATTAAAGCAGTATTATGACCCAAGCATCTTGTACGTTAAAAATTTCCAGGCAAGGGGAAAAAAGTTTAATAAAAGAGCTTTTATTTGAGCAGAAACAAACCCTTTCAATGTAGACTGTTCTTGGACTTCAAAAATAATGTTTCATCCTCATACACCTGATTCGAGTAATGTGGACAATTTTAATACGGTACTGGCTTTTTAAAATCTCATCTAATTATTATAAGTTTATCTTCATTAACAGTAAATGTAACATTTTGGTTTACGAACCACGCCCATATCAGCCTAAGTTTTCATCAAATGTGCCCATCTGCTAATGCATTCAATGGTCTTAGTGCTCCATAGAGTACCGCTTGGTGTGATAGGCACTGTGCACTTCACGTTACTAGGAGTTTCCTGCTATTTTCCCTAAAGTCTATTCCTAACCTCACAGGGAAGTGTGATTTACTTTCATTTGTTCACAACAAAGAAAAAAATAAACAGCAGCTGTTTAAAATTCCAGTAGACAGTTATTAGAACTGATGTACAACATGTGGACTGATAGCATTGCCATCACAGTTACCAAGAACTACAGTTAAGGTACTTCTATTACCTTCAACTGTACTAACATCTTCTGGGTGTGGATCAATGTAACAGTAAATTATAATGGATATATTTCCACTCTGGGAAGTGGACAGTTGATCCCTTCCAGCACACCTGTTGTTTGAAGTCCTCTAAGTACACAACATGACCATATTAGTGGCACCAATAACAAAGAAAGCATGCATTTTTATCTCTGCTTCAGAAGAAAAAATAAAATATATTGTGTGGTACAACTCTGCAAAATAGTTCATTAAAGTCTACAGATTTTATGGTCTTTTGATGATCTGCTTATATTTTTCCATCATTTTTGTCACTAACTGATTTTCAAATGTGTTTTGGTATCCACAATCCTACAGGAACCGCAAACACTTGTTTGGTATTATAATTTTATACTGATTAGAAGACCACGTTTTTGCCTGGATGTACCTACTTTTCAAGGACATTTATTTCTTGTTTTCAATGTTTGCAGGTTGAAAGATAGGCTATGGCTGTGTTTTCAACTTTCAATGTTTTGTTAAAGCATGAGTTCATGTGGCAGCTTTTAAAGGTGTATTGCATTTTATGAGTGCACAGCATCTGGTAAGTTAAGTCCTTTTTTTTTTAAACAAGAAACATCTTTATTAAATTATCATGTATGACATTGGCCATGTTAGATTTATAAATCACAATAAACCATAATGACAATCTCAGCTACAAGCGTTACACATTCCAAACCATGCAACAAAACTGTAGCTGCATCACCTTTGACATATGCAGTCACCATCAGTCAACCATTACATAGCTCATTCAAATCCTGCCTTCTTTTAAACCTCGTTCCTCCTCTGCAAGTACCAATCCCACAGTTCCCATTTTTTCCTATGTAATCTTCTCCTGTCCTTTTCTAAAGATCCCAGTTCCAGTTGTTTTAATTCTGTTACTATCTTCACCACTTCTAGTAAAGTTGGTTTAGACTCGGATTTCAATTTTCTAGTACTTGTTTCTTGGAAGCAATCAAAATTTGGCTCAGCAAGGCCTATGTCTAGGCAATTCTGAGTTTGTATCATAGCTCAAAAACATTTTACTAGTCACTCAACCTTGCTCACCCAGCATCACCAACAGAGCAGGGAATCTTTAAGGTCTACCTGCTCATTACACTCTCAGAAAATATATTCCCAGTTACCTCTTTCTGCCTCATCACACCTCCAACATTTGCTGTCCACCCGAGGAAAATTCTTTGAAGTCTGCTTGGGGTATAAAAATACCTATGCAAAGCACTTTCAGGGAGATATACATATAGCCCCCCCCACATTGTTTCTGTGTGAATTACCTATTTAATCATTCTTCCTAACCTCCTCTAATTGACTCACAGTTTTCATGCAATATTTTATATGCTCTAATTATCCCTTTCTTAATGGCAACTTCTGTTCTAGATTCTACTAAAAACTCTACCAGTGCTGGTTTTTCATGTAGGACCACCCCCATTTCTTTCTCTTTGCCTATACTCCGATATCAATCCTTGACATGGAAGGCAATCTTTAGTCTGCAGTCCGAATAAGTTCTTGCCATCTACCCCCATTCTACTACCTTTCCCTCTCTAGTTATTTGCTCCCAATACCTTGGTTCTTTTGACAGTTTTCTGTAATACATTCCCGCTCCTCTTGCCCTATTGTCTGTATCCCTTATTTACAGTCATCCCTGTCTGCAGAATCTCCTTTCTCTATTCCCATGTTGGCTTAGTTCTTAAGACTATATGCTACTTTATAAATATAATATTCTGTATGATTACTATTGTTCTATTGTTCTCCTTAAAGGTCTGCATCCAAAATCAGTCTCTCCCTGGTACTTGAGCTTCTCCCATTTCATTCTCATCTCTTTCCGCTTTGAATTATATTTTCCTGCTTGTGCTCTGTATATGTGCCTTAACTGTGTTGCTCTGAAATACCTCTTCAGCTCAGGTAATCCCAATCCACCCTGTTCTACTGGAAGAATAAGCTTATCTAACTTAACTCTTGCTGTCTTCCTCTCTCATATAAAATCCTTTAGATCTTTATTAATTGCTATCAACAACTTCTCCTCTGGTTGACAAAAATATGCCTGACCAGTGTATAAGACTAAAGGGACTAAACATTTTAACTGCTTGTATCTTACTATCAATAACCATAAAACAGAGCTTCCATTTTCTCTGTTTTTGTATTATTTTTGTTTAGTCTCTTCCCACATATCCCTAGCTGCCACACCAGTATAATTTTTAATCCATACTCCTAAATACTTGATTCTGTCATGTCCCCATAAGTATGGCTATTGCTGAACTAGTTCGTATGTTGGTACATAATTTACTGCTATTGCTTTTGTTTCATTGATTTTGTATTCCAAAAAAATTTGAAATGGTCTATATGTTCCACAACACTAACGTCTTTCTGTTGTCAGGTGTAAAATAATGTCATCTTCAAATTGAGCCCGCTTTTCTTGACTACCATACCAATTATATCCTTCAATTTTTGAGTCACTTTTTTTTTGCTAGTGGTTCTAAATGTAATGCAAATAACAAAGGAGCAAGAGGACATACCTTCCCGGTTCCTCTGCTCAAGCAGAGATTATCAGAGAGAACCCCCACCCACTTTAATTTTCCCCTCCAGTCCTTCATGTATCCTCATTATCAACCTTATAATTTTATCAGGGAATGCAAATGCTTCCATTGCTTTGCTCATAAAATCCCAGCTTACTCTGTCAAATCCTTTCTCTGCATCAAGACTCACTACCAACAGTGGTATTTTCTTACATTCTGCTTCCCTATGGATCACCATTGGTCTGTTCATATCATCAAATGTTTACTTCCCCTCCACAAAACCACACTGATCCATATCTGTCAATTCTGGCATCACTTTTCCCATTCTTTTAGACAAACACTATTAAAATCATGATTTAGAATTTAAATGGGCCTGTATGAAGCTGGATCTGATTAAGCTTTACCCTCTTTAGGTAGTACAACTACTACCGCTTTCTTCCAGGATGTTGGTACTTCTCCTCCTCTTAAAATACTGTTAAAAAAAAACCTTCCAGATCTTCATCAGTTTTTTTCCTTCCCAGCTTCCAAACTTCCACAGGAATACCATATAATCCTGGAGACTTTTCTGTAGATTGGTTATACATCACTATTTTTATCTCATCTCCTCCTATATTAACTGTTAGTAATTGAGCCTCCTCTCCTTCTAACCTTGGCATATTTAATTCTTCCATAAACATTTTCATTTGTTACTTTTCTTCATTTCCATATTTCTCTACTTTATACAGACTTTTATAGAATTTCCCAAATATTTCTAATGCTTCTACAGGATCCCTAGTTATCTTCCTTGTAATAAGCTCCCTAAGCTTGGTAACAGCCCTTTCTACTTTCTATTGTCTGAGTCATTGTGCTAAAAGTTTTTATGCTCTAGAGTTATCTTAAAAACAGTTCTTAACAGCAATCTTTCTAAACTCATGCGTATTGTCAAGGTAGTCCATTATTTTCCGTTTAGCATTATGTAGTTACTCCTCTTTTTGTTCTATGAGATCCACCCTATTCTGCAGTACTTTATTAGGCCCCGTAAATCATTCTTGTTACTTATTTACTGCATCTCCCTTTCATTTCCACCCTAGTTTTAAATTCCATTTTAATTTTATTCCACTCCCTAGCTTTATTTTCAGAGGAAGTTTGTCTTCTCTAGCTCCTAAATAATTTGTACTACCCAGTTTTTAAATCCATCACTTTTCAACAGATAGGTGGGAAAGCACCAGTGTCTCATTTATATTTAAATTACCCTGTGTTTTTATTTTAGTTATTATTGGCGCATGATCTGTAACAGTTATTGGGTGCATATCAAGACCTTCAAATAAATGCACATGCTCCTATGAAATATAAATTCTGTCTAGCTTAGCCAGTTTTTGTATTTTTGTGGAATATGTAAATTTACTCTGAATTCACATCTTCCATGCCAAATATTTTCATAAATTTCTTTAAAAATCTACCCTCCTTTGTTACATTTCCCTTTCTGCCCCCCCCCCCAAACACATCTTCACTCTTGCAACTCAAACTCCAATACCCACCTACAAGTAATATTCCTTGGTGAAAGCTGGTTATTTCACCCAGACATTTCTTTAGCTCTACTATAGCAGTTTTTGGTGAAATATAAATACAAGCCAATGTAATCCTGCTCCCTTGCCAGTAGCCCCTTACTACTACAAATCAACCATTATGGTCTTTTTTTCTCCTCTTCTATCACTACTGGAGCTCCTCTTGCAAGTAATATAATTACTCCTCTCTTCCTTTGCCCAGTGTATTCTGCTGAATGACCACCCTGAAAAAACCTTTCTTTATCAAATTCACATGTTCAGTTCTTTCCAAGTGCGTCTCCTGTAGCATTGCTATTTGCACTCTACATTTTTAAATATAGTTCACTACTCTTTTTTGGATTTATATGCAAGACCATTAACATTTAAAGACATTATAGAAATAATATTTTGAGGGATTATTATTCCCACTTTTTATGTCCAACAGCTTTTCTATGTGTCTAGTTCCAGCTTTTGAGTTACATCCATGCACTGTTTGGCTGGTTAATCTTAGCTGTTTCTTGTCATCTCCATTTCAGCCTATGTCACATCTTGGAGAAATTTTTGTTTTACTGAAAACCCTCAAATAAAAATATACGAGCACACACACACTACCCCCAAACCTACTAAATAGTAACACATAAAAACATGTACATCTTCAAATATTGAAGTTTTACCCCTTAATAGAAACGTATGTTCCAAACTGACAGCCACACATACAGATTCCAGCTAAACAGAAAGACAGCTTATCCATGGTAGAACATGTGATTCTATTAAGTGCTGTCTGGTTTTGCTTTATCTTTACAGCTCTCCCAGCTTGGAAACACTTGAATGCTTTAAAAAAAAACATTTTCTCCAAGCCATTTCTCTTTATCAGATTGTCTGCTAGTGACATGAGAACCAGACACAGGACCGTTTACTGCAAAGAAAGATTTTATAATATTCAATATTCTTTTTCATTCACTTGCTTTCTGTCAAAACTTGTTACTATATAAAGCTAACACGGTCATTTCCCTATGCAAGAATGAGAAAAAGCACACTATTTTTTCTTTCGTCATGCTCTTTTAACCAGCTCCCTTTTTTACACTGCAGTGCCTACATTTCTTTAAACAATGAGAAAGTTAGAAACACCTATCTACATTAATATCCTCATTACACTTAAAAATAACTGAAAAAAATATGTTATAGCATGCAAAGAAAATCATGTACCACTTAAGTAATAGCATTAAGAAAAAAAATGTATTACTTAACTTTCTCCCTCCTCTTCCCCTCTCCTGAGTATTTTTTCAAACATTAACATGAAGTAGGGCATAGGCTTAAAAGTCCCCTATAAGTTAAACAAAGTCCAACATTTCTAGATGTTCTTGTTCTGTCCCGTTTCACAAATATAACTACTGCTTTGTAATTCCACATTTGTCAGTTTCCAGGTTACTGATTTTAGTCTCCAAATGTTAATGACATGAAGTAGGGCAGAGTCCCCTACAAGTTTAACAAAGGCCAAGAAAGCCCAATATTTCCAGATTATTTTGTTCTATTCCTGTTCATCTCTATCAGAGGTCCTTGTGGTTGTTAAACTAGTACACACCTATGAACCTGTACACATCAAGGCACTTAACTCACCAGACTTCCAAAATGGCTGCGCATTGAGTAATAGCTTCATTCTGCCTCTCAGTTTGAAAACAGAAATATAGCAGAGAAAGCTAATGGACCTAGATTTCTGGGTAAATTTCAGTTACTGACTAAAAAGTGCACTGCATAGATGCCAGGAAAAAAGAAATATAAAGAACTTAGATGATAATCAGCTACAAAAGTTGAGGGAAAAAAACAGACTAGGAAAATTACTGCAGTTGTTCAGAAAGAAGCAGTGCAAGTTTCAGACATGACGTTCAGTAACCCAGAGGAAAGTATAAAACAGCTGCACAAAGACCTGGTTAAAATAAACAAAACACCGATGGAATATTCCAAACAAACAATAAAAAGCTGGAAAAACAGAAGAAGCTTTTAACAGATACTCAGATAAGGTGACAGAACTATAAAACTCAGAGGTTGAAATGAAGAATAGGCTGGCTGAATATGAGACTACACAAGAAGAGATGTTTAAAAAAAATAGAATTAGAGGACAGACAGCGTAGGGAAAATCTTAGATTTTCTGTTGTACCAGAGAAATTGTAAGGAATGGATTGTATTAATTTTATGAAAGTAGAAATAAGCAACTGGAATGTTATTCCACAACAAGAATTGTTAATTGAAAGGGCACATTGTCTGTATGCTCCAAACCTGGCTATGACAGAACAACCTAGACCTTTCAATAGTAAAAATGCAATCTTACCAGCAGGAGGAGTTGATTCTGACAAAACTGTGGCAGAAGGACAAAGTACTAAAAGTGGGATACAGCAGAATGTTTATGGAGAACTACTCATTGCACACCAGGCAGAAGAGGAATACATTTATTCCATTATATAGGGCATGCCAAGAAGCAGGCGTGAGATTCAAACTACTGTACCCAGCTATCCTCAAAATATTTTTCGCTGGAGAAACAAACATTTCTGATGAAGTACTTGCCAAGGAAGAAATACAAAAGTTTGTCCAACAAAAAGTGAGCTGTGAAACAGAAGGAGTTCTGGCTTCTTCTTGTTCTGGTAAAGACCATAGAGATACTGTGCCAGTGAAACCTTTCCCAGTGTTTCAACAGAAAATGATTGAGAAAAAAGCACAGATGTTGACTAGAAGAATTGAGAGTGCACTGGAAATGAAGCAGATAGAGGGGTTTGGGATTAAGCCTAGTTATGCATCTCAAATCTCTGCCAAGTTCTGGTATCCTTAAGTATAAACAAGGCCTTGGGAGATAAAACATTTATAAGCAGAGGCCTGGGAGATGAAGCATTTACAGGCCACCTGTGACCATTAGATACACCGGTGCAAAACCAGGGATGAATTCTGTGTTCCCTGTTCAAGTTACACTTGAATTGGGTTAGGGAAGGACTCTGCTTCACATGGATGGGGAGTCTGTTCCAGAGAAGGGGTAGTTTCTCGGATAAATACCGGTCTGTCCAGCAGGCCCTATTTGTATCACAGGCGCTTATGTCTTTAGAATGGGTAATTCTGGTGCTGTTTGTTTTATGGATATGCAGGAGGTCCATCAGAGTGGGGTATGACAATGCATTGCATGTCAGGCATAGACATTCCCTCAACAGCTTGTAGGAGACAGAATACAGGCATAAGGCTTTGAGGCAGTCTGCATAGAACATGTTACTTACCCCACTGTATTCTTTTAGTGAGGGCCTTCTGTGGACATTCCAAATGTTGGATGTGCCTGATTAGGTAAAAAAAGAAAAGGGGCACTGTACTCAATAGATCTGATGAATGTTGAATAGAATGGAACAATGACCTCTTTGGGCCTAGATGCCGTACCTTTGTTTATACATTGCACAATATACAATGATTTCCTCACTACTGTAGACATGTGATGGTCGAAGGCTAGATTACTGTACGTGTCCCCAAGTCCCTAACTATTGGGTTAATTCCTAGTGGTGTGTTGCCAATATGATAATTACCATGACTGATTGACTTTCTAAAGGATACTATTATGCATTTCTTGGCATTTAGTTTTAGTTCAGGACTCTGGCAAATTTCCTATGTCAGCCCATCCTGGAGAATATTAATGTTGGTGGTGGTTTCTATGTCTGCTCTTAATTTGCAATCTGCAAATTTGGTCAGCCAGAGGCCCTTGATATTGACCTTGATTTCAGTGAAGTAAAAGCCAAAAAGGAGCGGTCCCAGGACCAATCTATGAGGGTCTCCACTTGTGAGTAGCCTCTTTGTAGAGGTGGACTCCACAAGTCTAACTTCCTGGGTCCTGTCTGTGAGCCAGATGGCTATCCATTGAGTGACAACAATGCCTCAGTGGGGTATTGTGTCAAATGCCTTGGCCAGGTCAGGGCAGGCAGTGTGAACCGCTTTGTACTCATCTATTGCTTTGTTGACCTTATAATAGAAGTCCACCAGGCTGAGTAAGCATGACCTGCACTTGAGACCAAATCTGGTTGGGTTCAGTGTTTGGAGGTTTCCTATGTCATTATCAACCATTTCCACAATTATTCTTTCCATGGCTTTGCATACGAGACTAGTAAGACTTATGGATCTGTAGTTTCCAGCGTCTGTAGGTGGTGGGCCCACCTTTGTGCAGCAGAGAGATGACTGTTGCTACTCTCCATTCATGAGGCACAAAGCCTGTTTGGAGGCTACAGTTAAATAGCAATGCCACAGGGCCTGATAAGTTGTTTCATGCTATTCAGAAAGGCATTCTGGGATATTGTCTGGGCTCACTGAGGCAGTGTTCTTGGTCTTAGATACGAGTACTGAGGACCTGTTCCATTGTGATAGTAGGGGGAGCTATATTCGACAGTATTTCCTTAGGGGAGGTTGAGGGGCAAAGTTAGAGGTGAATTTGTCTGCCAGTAGGTTTGCTATATCTTCTGGTTCAGTATAGGGGGCTCCTAACAATAAGCTCTACACACAATTGTGTATTGCCTTTGAAGTTTCAGACATGGCTAAAGAATGCCTTGTGGTTGTCCTTGGCCTGGGAGGTCAAATTTAGTTTTGGGTGACTTTATTTGTCCACTTGAGTAGTTTGATGAGAGTGGTTTTATCCTGCTAGGTCCTACACCTCCTAATTTTTGCCATGATTATCTTCCTTCTGTTATACAACCCACTGATACGATTCCACCAGAGTAGTTTTTTTTTTTTTTTGTTAGTTCTGTACTTCTTCCTGGTGGATACCGCAGTCTCTATGCAGCTATTAACATGCTTGTATAGGGTTTCTGTCAGCAGTTCCGCATAAGCAGCAGTGTTCTCAAGGTTTATGGGGGCTTGAAATTTTGCCAGGTTATCAGTTAATAGTAGGAAGTTAGCCTTAGAGTAGTTCCTGAACATTCCATGGTTAGCTGGGGTTCTGGGTTTTATTTCTACTTCAAAGGATACCATTTTTTAGTCTGAACTTACCAGAGAAGATATTACACTAGGGGGTATGCAGCACTCTTCCATATTAGTGGTAAGGATCCAGTATGTTTGCGCACCTCATCAGCATATCGACAATTTGTTTCAGGTAGTTTGTGTTTACAAAATCCAGGATCTCTGTGCCTCCATGTTTAGTGTTCTATATGATTCCCTGTTAATAGTGGGGTAATAGAAGTTGCCCATAAATATGGTATTGGGTTGGACAATGAGTGTTTCCAAGAAGCTTAAATACCTGTTACGAGTTTCCCAGGTGATAGACGGGGACCTATAGCTTGCAAGGAAGTGGTATGGAATTTTGTCTATGGGAATTTTAAACATAGAAAAGCTTAAGTGCATCATCCTTGAGGTATATTTATTTTTGATGTAAATTGAGGCACCTCTACATTTAGTCTCTGTCTAGTAGCTGGTCTAAATGTGTGAAAGGCATTACAGCCTTGCACTGCTGATGTGCTTTCCATGGCTTTAAAATATGTCTAAGTGATTGCACAGATATCAACATTCTCTGGGGTGAGGAGAACTTGTAGGGAATGAAGTTTCTTATTTACACTCCTTGCATTGAGCAGTAGCACCTTTAAATTGTCTCAGTTTTGATTTGCTTTGTTGGAAGTACTTTCAGTTTGGCTTTGCCTAAAAAGGCACTACGTGGGGGACAGTGTTTTAGCTAATACTGAAAAGCCTAGAGGGGAGAGATGCAGACCATCTCTGGCAACCAGCATAATTTGTTAACCAGCTCTTTCCATGCTGACAAATATTTCATCTTCCTAGAATGACATCAGAAACTAAGACAGTTATTAAAGTCAGTCATCTTCTGTTTGTATTGTGACGTCATCCTTGGAGAAGGTAAAATGCTACTCATTGCAAGGTTCACACTGGCCTGGAACATGTATTCCAACTACTTCATGATGTCTTTCTTCATATAGTCTAGGGAGATATATCTTGGGTCATTTACATCCACATGGACTGCAACTGAGCTATACAGGTACTTGTGACCTGAGTGTCCGTGTAATGTGGAGGATCCTGGTCCCTGATAAGCAACCGAGCAAAGTACATCAGTATGTCTCACAGTGGAGTCTGCAATGAGTCAAATGTTGAATTGTGTGATGGCTTGCCTTATGGGCTTAGCAGTAGAGGCTCATAAGATATGGCTGTACATACTGATGTGGGTTTGTTTTGAAAGACTGCACTCGGGGCTGCTGAGGGTTTTTGTTAGTGTACTTTGTCTAGGAGGTTTGCGGGTTTAGGAAGGTTGCATTTAAGTGCCTCAGCATATGTGGGTCTATGTGTCTTCTTTAAACAGAGTGTGATGGGTGCAATAATGTATTCTACTGACAAACAGATTGACATTAAGAGTGCTTTTATGTGAGATTTGCCTCCAGTGACATTGTATAAATACATCCTTCACATACCTTATCAGATTGTTTGCTGGTTGTCAGTAAACATGAGGCAATTTATGCATTGCTTCAAGATGCCCATATCCACCAAGCTAGTAATAGGGATTGCGGGAAAGTTCATATCCATGGCAACAGGCCTTTCTTATTGATTAGACAATTGTGGTGACAATATAAAGTAATGTCATGATTATCTGGTTTGCAACTCTGGGGGCAGTGCTTTTCACTGCAAACTAGTTGCCCTGTATGCAACTAGGTATTGTTAAAATTTCAAGGGTGCTTTTACAGGAGAAATGTCAACTCAAGGTGTCTGTGTCTGTACACAGCACTGCCAAACACTTGAGGTGGAATATAATAATTAGATCTTGACTTACAGATGAAGTATTTATGGAAATATTCTGAAGTTAGGTTAGACAGCAGCTAATCAAACAGTACTTACCAAAAAGAAAGAATTAACATTGTCAAGAATGACAAAGAGGGGATTCCCTTGATTGGCTACTGCCTGGCTGCTACTAGTGCTGATCTCACCACAGCTTTACATTGCTGGGACATAATACTCCTTTGCTTTTTCTCTCACCAGGAACAAAACAGTAGCACCAATCTCAAGATGAGAAGCAGGCCACAGGTACTTTGGTGATGAGCAATCTTGTCCCAGATGATGCAGGGGCCTGTAGGCTTGTTCTTAGTTTCATACAGGTTTACTAGATGAATGACCACAAGGGAATTTCTAAGCCTAGCTATGCATCTCAAATCTCTGCCAGGTTCTGGTACCTTTGATAAGTATAAGCAGGGGGTTGGGAGATGAAACATTTACAAGCAGAGGCCTGGGAGATGAACCATTTACAAGCCACGTATGGCCATTAGAGACAGATGCAAAACCAGGGATGAATTTCCTGTTCCCCATTCAGTTGTCCAACTTAGACTTGAATTGAGTTAGGGAGGAGCTCTGCTTCACATGAATGGGGAGCTTGTTCCAGAGAAGGGGTAGTCTCTGGGATACACACCTGTCTCTCCAGCAGGTCCTATTTATAACACAGGCAAGGTTTAAGTCTTTAGAACAGGTAATTCTGGTGGTTTGTTTTATGGATATGCAGGAGGTCCAGAGTGGGATCCGATAATGCATTGTATGTCAGGCACAGATCTTCCCTCAGCAGCCTGTAGGAGACAGAATATAAGGATAGGGCCTTGAGATAGTCTGTACAGGACATGCTAGTTATGCCCCATTTTCTTTTCGTGAGGAACTTCTGTGGACATTCCAATTGTTGGATATGCCTGGCTAGGTACATAACAAAGGGGGCATTGTACTGAATGACAGGCCTGATGAATGCCAAATACAGTGGAATAATGACTTCCTTTGACCTAGATGCCATACTTTTGTTTATATGTTGCACAACATGGAATGCTTTCTTCACTACTGTTGACACATGATGTTCAAAGGCTAGATTATTGTCCGTGTCCCCAAGTCTCTGACCACAGAGTTATCTCTTAAGGGTATGTTGTCAATATGATAGCTAACAGGGTCAATGACTTCCCCTTTTCTTGGTAGATGCCTTCTACAACAACCAGACCAATCAGGGAGGCCCCACACAGACTCTCACAGCCCAGTCAGAGAGACAGTCGGGAATCAATGCCCTCTGCTCCTTCTTTCACCAGGAGCAAAATATAAGCACAAATTCCACGTTGGCACCTAAGAAGCAGTTATCAGGCTTTCTGATGATTAGCAGTCTCCAGGAAATAATGTCTCTAAACTCCTCTTACCAGGAGCAAAACAGAAGCACTAATCCCCAGATTACTACTGAGAGGCAGGATGTGGACTTTCCAATAATTGGTGGTCTTGGACTACATGTTGCAGATTTTAAAGGTAAGATGAAAAAATGAGTTAATATCTTAAGAACTGCAGTTTGTACTAAGCAGTTAGATATGAAAGGGGTAACTCAATTGTTAACAATCTAAGGGGAGGACCACCAATTTTAAAACAGCGTGATAGATTGGAAGGAGGTGGGCAAATAGTATTATGACTCTATGGAATACAGTGGGATGGCCAATACATTTAAATAGCTGAAGGGGTGTAATTTCACAAAATGATCATTTTGTACTTATTGACAATAGCCAATGAAAGAGACGGAAATATGTGCTGAAATTAACATAAGGGGCAGTCAACTACAAAGACAGTTGAGTTTAAAAATACAGCACCAGAGGGGGAGGGATTTTCCTAAGTTAAATATGCAATTGAAAAGCAGAATACAAGTAAAACACAGTGTAAAGGAAATGCACCACAATATACACGAAAGAAGAAGGCAATGAAGCAGTATAAATTACAAGAAAGCAAAAACAAACTAACCTTTCACTCACTCATCTATGGCAGAGTCTAAGTGAGCTTTTCCTGTAAAGCCTTGAAATGTTTTACTTTACCCATTAAATAGAAGGTTTAGTTCCTAGCTCCATCCTCAAGCTCACAATTAATTAGCCTGTTCTAATAATTATTGTGCGACTTACAAGAGGCACAGCTGTGGTCTCTTTTCTAGTTTAAATATGCAATTGAAAGCACAATACAACAACAGTGTAAAGAAAAGGCTTGCTATAATTTGTGCGAATGACATTCTGTCAGCACATATGCTGCCAAAAATCAGAATGTCGTGCACAAAATGAAAAGTGTATGGGATAGTTGAAGACACTTATGCGAATGCAGTAGTGCATTTGCATAAGTGTGTGTTTGACTATATGTACGGAGATCGCGGTACAGTGGGGAGTGGAAATTCATCCATATCCCCACTGTAGTACGATCGAGGAGTTGGAATATATTAGTAGCAGGGGGAGCAAGGGGGCTTGCCCCTCTGCAAAAACGTGATTTGTCTTTTAGGAGTTTGATTTACATCAGCTCCCATACGGCTATCACTTGATGTTTTCAGTGACCATGTCGACTCAGATGTGTCATCATTTGGGTCGACATTATGTAGGAGTGGAGAGTTTGGTTTTGGTGTTTATTTTCATTATTGTGAACAGCAAATGTTTTGCCTTTCGCAATAACAATTGTAAACCTAAAGAAAATACACTACAATATATAAAACAGTAAGACAATGAAGCAATACAAATTACGAAAAAGCAAAAGCAAACTAACCTTTTTTAAAAGCTTTATAAACGTTTTATTAAAACCATGGCCCAAACACATGTGCTTTTCTCTGCAGTTACCTTAGGGATACATCCACAGACACTTCTCTGTGCATGCCCAGTATACGTCCATTAAAATCTATGGACACATTTGACATTCTCCCAGAGTTGATGTCATTGAGGTTAAAGATCACAAGTAATCCTCACCAATATCAGCACGTGGAAAAAAAATTATGAGGTGTAGTTTTAAGTAAAGAGGAGACTGAAGACATTCACCTGTGGAGTAACAATCCTATTTAGCACTTTATGCACTGCATAAGGTGGTGCACAAAGTAAACTATGCAGGTATGACCCAAGGTACCTTTTACAAAAACATTTTTTACGCTTGTGATGTTCATGTTGCTGTAGTGGGATGTTATTGTATTTTGCCTTAGATAAGTTTATTTCACTTGAATCAGCAAACGTCAGTATGGTAGAATTACTATGGAGAGTGTTTATTGACTGAAAAACAGAAGTTATGTTCTTACCATAACGTTCCATGTTAGTTGTCTTCTTCTCGCCTTCTTCTTGCTGGATGGGTTCGGAGCCGACCTCGGCCCGACTGCCACTCTAAAAGCTCGAGAGTTGGTTCCACCGGCTCGAGGCTCCCCTTATATCCCACAATGCTAGGCGAGAGTTACCTCAGATCTCGTTTGTAAGCTAACCCCAGCTTATAATAGAAACAGTATATAACAGAAAAACTAAAAACAGAGTCCACCTCTGACAACAGGGAGAAGAAGGGTGACCTACATCCTGATTCAGGGAATATGCAAACAGCATATGCCTAAGTAAAGAGGTGGTAGAAAGAGAGGTCACAATCACAACTCCTCTAGGTCTGTCCAGGCCAGGGGGAAGGAGGGTGGGGCAAGAAGGCGAGAAGAAGACAACTAACATGGAACGTTATGGTAAGAACATAACTTCTATATGTTAAGTTGTCTATCTCGCCTTCATCTTGCTGGATGGGACCGCGTCCCTAGCACCTTGTCCCGGGTGGCCTAACGGAACAGACTCCTGAGAACAGTGGAACCAAAGTTAGCTCTATGCCTAGAAGCTAAATCCAACTTATGAGAAATGAAAGTGTGAGGAGTAGCCCAAGTAGCCGCTGCACAAATGGTGTCAATAGGCAGTCTGTCTTGGAAGGCTAAAGAAGTAGCCAAAGCTCTGGTGGAATGGGCCTTAGGTTTATTAGGCAGCATTTGGTGTCTAATTTCATACACAAGGGAAATCAAAGATGTAAGCCATCTGGATAATGATACTTTTGAAACTGAAAGTCCCTTTCTGCCTTCCGCATAGGAGACAAACAGTTGGTCAGATTTTCTGAATTGTTTTGTTCTATCTAAATAGTACCTCAATTGACGATGAACATCCAGGCAGTGTAATTTTTGTTCAGATCTATTGGAATATTCTGGAAAAAGACAGGGAGGTCAATGCTTTGATTTAGATTTGACGTCGAGACTACCTTAGGCAAAAAGGACGGGTTCGTTCGAAGGATACCCTGTCCTTATGAAATAATAGATAAGGAGGTCGACAGCTGAGTGCTTGAAGTTCTGAAACTCTTCTAGCTGAAGTAATAGCTACCAGAAAGAGAGTCTTCCATGATAGCAATTTTAAGGAACAGGAGACTGCAGGTTCGAAAGGTGGAAGAATCAAAGAAGCCAGAACTAAATTTAGGTCCCAAGGAGAAGGAGGATTTCTTATAGGAGGTCGGAGAAGAAAAACTCCTTTCAAAAATGCTTTACAAAGCTTGTGGGACATTAAGGCAGATTCAGAAATACCCACATGAAAGTTAGAAATAGCTGCCAATTGAACTTTAAGAGTAGAGGGAGATGAACCTGCATGGAAGAGTTCAGCTAGAAAATCAAGGACTATTTGGATGGAAGCAGTGAAAGGATCTATGTCCCTTCCTTGAGCCCAATAAGTGAAGCGTTTCCACTTACTCAAATAAATCTTCCGAGTGGAAGATTTATGGGAAGCTATCAAAATATCTCGAACAGAGTGAGATAATTGAGGAAGCCTGGCTAAGGTTGGAACTGGAGGAACCAAGCAGTGAGGTTCAGAGAGGGGAGGGAGCGATGTACCTGACCTGACTGATGGATCAAAAGATCTGGAACTAGGTCCAGATGCCACGGTCGCTCCAATAGAAAATGATGTAGAAAGGGGAACCACACCTGTCGAGGGCAGTAAGGAGCAATGAGGATCAATGAGGCCTTCTGAGCGATAGCTTTCTGTATCACTTGAGAGATTAGTGGGAAGGGAGGAAATGCATAAAGAAGTCCCCGGGGCCAAACTTGGACTAGAGCGTCTCTGCTGGGTTGGCCTGGTAAAGGGAACAGAGTGAAATATTCTCTGCACTTGCTGTTTTGGGGAGTAGCAAAAAGATCGCAGCAAGGCTGACCCCACTTGAGGAAAATTTCTCTCACTACAGAGTCTTTCAGAGACCACTCGTGAGGCATGAGGATAGCTCTGCTCAACTTGTCCGCAATTTGATTGGACTTCCCGGGGATGTGCGTTGCTATCAGAAACCGCTGAGAAGAAATCGCCCATTGCCACAATCTGAGTGCTTCTCGACACAGGGGGTATGACCTGGTTCCGCCTCGTTTGTTGATGTACCACACTACAGACATATAGTCTGTCTGGATAACAATCCTTCCCAAGGGAAGAGAGTCTTGAAGGGCTTGCAACGCTAAAAGCACTGGTCTCATCTCCAGAACATTTATGTGCAAGTGGCATTCGTTTGGTTGCCATGTGCCCTGGACCGTCCTGCCCTGATAATGCCCCCCCCACCCGATCAGGGAGGCATCCGTTGTCAGAGTAGCAACCCGGGGGGGTGGAACAAAGGGTCTTCCCAACAAGAGCTGAGGGGAAGACATCCACCACATGAGATGATTTCTGCACGCCTGCGTGATCACAATGGTGTGGGACATTGGAAGTTGCTGGTATGACCATTGTGTAAAGAGCATCCATTGAAGGATCCGCATGTGGAATCTGGCTAATGGAAGCAGAGGTATGGCAGCCGCCATAATTCCCAACACTTTCAGTACCAACCTGGCTTTGATTTTGTTGTTGTTGAAAAGGAGTGAGACCAGTTTGTGAATGTCTGTTATTCTTTGATGTGTTAGTCTTGCAGACATGTCTACTGTGTCTAGATTTGCGCCTATGAAAGTAATAGTACGACAAGGCGACAAAACAGACTTTTCGCAATTTATTGAAATGCCTAACTTTTGACAAATGCGAAAAGTGTAATCCCTGGCCATCAGAAGGAGATGCTTGGTGGGAGCTGTGAGGAGCCAGTCGTCCAAATATGGAAACACCTGGAATCCTTGTCGTCTCAGGTGAGAAGCTACCACTGCCATGCATTTGGTAAACACCCAGGGGCAGTGGTGAGACCAAAGGGCAGGGCCCTGAATTGAAAATGACTGGTTCCCAGCCTGAAGCGGAGGAATCTTCTGGAGCGTCTGTTCATTTTTATGTGATAGTACGCATCCTGAAGGTCTATAGAGCACATCCAGTTTCCTTTTCCCAATAGGGAATGATGGACTGCAGCGTGACCATCCGAAATCTTGTTTTCTTGACTGATCTGTTCAAGATACTGAGATCCAAAATTGGTCTCCAGTCCCCTGTTTTCTTTGGAACTAAAAGAACCTTGAGTAGATTCCGGATCCTTTCTGGTCTGCTGGAACTGGCTGAATTGCTCTTTTTGCAAGCAGTTTTGAAATTTCCAAAACCGCTAGATCCCTTTGAGCGGGTGGAACATCTGGAAGGGATTTTTTTGATTGGATTGGAATCCGAAGAAAGGGGATAGAATAGCCTTCGGAAATGACGGACTGTACCCATTTGTCTTGAGTGAGGGATAGCCAGGCTTCTGGGTACAGTGACAATCTTCCCCCGACTGCCTCCGAAGGTGGGCAGTCGGGCAACACCTCAGGGATGCTGAAAAGGCTTATCAGAGAAAGCTTCCCGATTGCCTTGGTTCTGCGGAGCCCCCCTGCCTCGAGGGCGACGTCTACCATTGTTATTCCCGCCTCTGCCTCTGGCGGGGAAACGACCTTGTGCGTCAGGCGAAGTCTCTTGAGATTGTTTACGGAACCACATTTTTCCACTTTTCTGGCCTTTGGGGTAAGGCCTAGAAGGAGTAGAAAAACGGACTCCGACGGCAGAAAGAGTCTTGCCATCAGTCTCACACCTAGTCAAGGTTTCTTTCACTTGAGGACCAAAGAGAGATGATCCATCAAACGGGGAGTTAGTGAAAGACGTCTTGAAGGGGTCCGCAAAATTGCATAGCCGCATCCAGGCATGCCTACGTAAGGCCACACCTGTCCCTGCGGCCCTACTCGCTCCATCAGCCGCGTAAGAAAGGAGGCGCATGGAGGAGTTGGCTATGGAGTTAAGGGTGGCCAGCTGCGTGTTCATCTTATCTTGAAAACCCGCAGCTGTAGGATCCTTCAACATGTCACTCGCTTCTTTAATCAAGTCCCTTTGAAGACGAGTGAAATGGCACAGGTAATTCAGCGAACGCATAGTAAATGTCGCTGACGAGAACATCCGCTTCCCGTACCTGTCCATGGACCTAGATTCCTTGTTAGGTGGATGGACAGGTACTGAAGGATCAGCTAGTTCCTTCTTAGTGGCAGCAGCTACCACCATAGCATCCACAGAAACTCCTTTTGTCAAGAACTGTTTGTCTGATGGTGCCGTTATAAATTTTGAGGGTCTCCTGGGAGTGGGGTCCACTGAATCAGGAGCCGTCCATGCCTTTTTAGCTACCACCTGCATGAGGGGGTCAAAGGGGGCAGACACCCAGGAGGTGGAAGGACGAGAGCCGAACGCCTCAAGGTACACAGATTCATCCTCCGAAGGGCTGAGGGCTGGCCAATTTCCCCTCTGTTTGAGGATTTCGAGAATGTCTGCAAAGAGACATCTTCAGAAGGGGAACGGGGAACCCTCGAATCATCTAAATCTGTGTCAGATGTGATGGACTCAGGTGAGTCAATGTGTTTCCTCTTACACTTCCTCTTCCGAGGGGGCTCTTCTGCCAAATCAGGAGAGGCCTCAGAAGAGGATGAAATCCCCACAGGGGGTTCCTGAGGAGTTGGCTCTCTGCGGTCCGGGATGAGGGAGTGAGTCGACTTGACCTGAGGCACCGTAGAGGGAGGGGCGGACGGAGCCGACTGTGGAGTAGAGCCAGGCTCTAACACACTCCGTATGACCTCGAACGCACCCCTGTCAGGCAAAGCCAGAGGTCCCCGCTCCGAGAAGCTGAGAACCTCCCTCGGCACCGACAGTGATGGCTCCGAGGCCGATGTCGGAGCCGAACTCACCAGCGCCGAAGCTCCGAGAGGAAGAGCGGGGTCGGACAAGGGTCCGATGCCACTCACCCCCTCGGAGCCGACGAGGGAAGTCCGGCGCCGAGAATCCTCGAAAGAAGAAATCGGAGCCGACGACGGAGCCGAAGACACCTGTATCGGCTCCGACGCTGCCACAGTCTAGGTTCCGAAACGCCCCGGCTCCGAGCTCAACGGAGTCGGAGGAGGAATATATTGATGGACAGGGACAGGCATCGACTGATGAGTCGGGCTCTGAAGCATTTGGGCCAGTGCCTCGGACTTAAGAAGTCGACTCACTACCCTCTGGAGGTCATGATCCGACAGCCTCGATGACCTAGAGGAGTGAGATTTATGGCTCCGTTCAGACAGCAGAGGAGATGCTGGAGCCGAATGAACGGAGCCAAGGGATGGTGACCTGGATCTCTTCCTAGATGTCGGCTCCGAAGGTCTGGTCGGAGCCGACAAGGCTTCTACTACCTCGGCTCCAGCCGAGCCGAGGGAACCACAGAAGCTGTAGACTCATCGGCTCCAGCCGGAGCCGATGCAGACATAGGCTTTGTAGCTTTAGGTCTCGGCTCAGAAGCTGGAGCCGAGGACCTAGAAGCCTTAGAGGGCTTCCCAGAGACAGAAAGGGAATCCTCAGGCTTAAGGAGACCCGTAGGATCAACTTATTTTTTCTTTCCTGCAGGACCCTGGGGCTGAAGCCATGGCATACAGCACAGGAGTCCTGCAGGTGCAAAGGCCCCAGGCAATAGACACAAGAAGTGTGACCGTCTGTCAGAGACATTTTCTGACAGCATGCATCACACTTCTTGAAGCCTGAGACCTTTGTGTCTTTAGACATCTTATACAAAAAAGTGTAATCACACACACACAACAGACACACTGATTACACTAATTTTACTTTAAAAACTCAGAAATAAACAATTTACTAAAATTTAGTTAAGAGTAACACACACACACCACTAGGGGATGGGGAAAGGCCAGAAGGCCCGAGAGAGAACTTTAAAAGTTCTTGTGGGAAAAAAATGGGATTTTTCGGATAACAGGGGTAAAAATCCACTACACTAAGGGAAATATATTTAAACCTAAAAATATACGGTTTTAAGTCTGTATTTTCACAAAAAATACACTTACCAACAAGCCGGTAGAAAAAACCAACACCTCGATGCTGTAGCGGCAAACGAGATCTGAGGTAACTCTCGCCTAGCATTGTGGAATATAAGGGGAGCCTCGAGCCGGTGGAACCAACTCTCGAGCTTTTAGAGTGGCCGAGTTGGAGCCGAGGTCGGCTCCGAACCCATCCAGCAAGATGAAGGCGAGATAGACAACTTAACATGCCTTATTTTCTTTTCAAGAATGAAAAAACAAAAAATAGTAATTCATTCATTCTCCAACTGTCCACTTAGTCCAACTCAAAGTCACAGGCAGATGATGCCTATCCTGGTCCTCAGGGGGCCCCTAAGTAGAGAAACGTGTAGGTGATGGTTACCAGTCCATCACAGAACAAATATACAAGGCTCACTCACACATGGGCATATATGGCAGTTTGAAAGATCACCAATACACCCATAGGATGCCCTTGCAATGTGGAAGGAAAACAGACCCACCATCAGAAATTCACACAGATGAGGGGAATATGAAGACTCCACAAAGAAGGTACTCCAGCTGAGAACCAGGAACTGTAAAGTAGCAATGGCAGTCACTGAACCAGCAGATTTTCTGAGTTCAAGTTTTCTACACTGATTTCTGTCTTAACTGTACACATCCATTACATAAAATAGCCATCCACTCCTTCATCCTGGAAGTCTGAATAAAAGCCCTGTAGTTGTACAGAATAATGGAGGATGATAATGTCATTTTTGGTAAGAAATATGGATTTGTATTCACCGAGGCCCTACAGTTATATAAAATGCCAGATAATGTGGTATGTAGCCTGAAAATTGCAGTAAATACAGAACTATGCCACAGAACTTTCAGAACATATAATGCAGTCTATCTTTTATTGTTGGTAATGGAGGTAGTGCCACTCCAAACCTAGTTTTAATAGGGAGTGGGGGTTAAGTTGGTGCCACTCCAACTTTATTAATACTGTACACACGGGTTTCCAAATATATTTTTACATTTTTCAAAGTGCAGTATCTAATTTGATCATGTAATATCAAGTTTTGAATGTCAAAAAACACAAAACATCTGACAAATCTGATTAAAAATAACAACCAAATTAATAAATAGAATTGCAAAAATTCCCCTAAAGCAGCTTAATGGGTCTATAACGAAATAGAACCTGTAAGTTCACGAACATTCTAATCGCTACTTTGTTTATTCCACTCCTAAAAAGACTCACCTTCACTCTTTTCATAACCTACTTCCTATAGCTATTTTGTCTAAGAACAAAGAAATGGAGGCACTAAATACCAGTTTAGATAGATGCCGTACTGCTGTTACATCATTTGCGGATGTCCTGCTCAGCTGAACTGACCAGTAATTTTATGCCAGTTGTTCTTACCTGGTTTGGTGATGCAACAGATCATTACATCTCATCAGCTGTCCAGCCCCATTTTTATTGCTTCTGAACTGAATGTAGTTTGCTTCAAGTTCTGTATGTCATTCATTTGAATATAAAATAAAATAATGCAAATGACTAAAGGTCAGTCTGTAATAGCCAAGACAAAACAAAAAACAAACAAAAAAAAGTCCGACCACCACAGCTAAACCCATAAATTTAATAGACTGAAATGAAATACAAACTGATTAAAAACCAGATAAGCACTTTCACACACACAATGTGCTTCATCAGATCCATAAAAACAGGCAACACACAAGGATATTTAAAATCCATACAGCCAATCAGATACTGAGGATTCAATGATGTAATGACCTGGCTTTTAAAGACAGTTTTAAAAGAACATTAGCATTAAGCCCTGGAAGTCTATGTGCTTGCAAACATGCTATCCATTTCATTTCTATGACTTCAGTCTTATTAATGTTACATTTAATCACTTCTAAAACCATAAAGGTAAAAGAGTGCCCGTCATTCTAATATGTTTATATAAAGCACTAAGTGGGTTCTTCCTTCTAATATCACCAAGGTGCTGTAATACACGATCTTTCAAGTACTTGGTTTTACCCACATAAAATACCTCACAATGCATAAATTAGCCAGGTAGATAAGGTTGCTGGATTTGAAATCTGAATAAAAATTAAAAGTAAACCTCAAACATCTTGGGATGTAGAAAAACATTACTAGAAGACATGGCGCAGTGGTAGCATTGTTGCCTCACAGCAAGAGGTTCTCCTGCTCGATTCTCAGCTGGGGTACCTTCTGTGTGGAGTCTGCATGTCTCCCTGCGTTCATGTGGGTTTCCTCTGGGTGCTCCGGTTTCCTCCCACATTACAAAGACATGCGTCTGGAGCGTTTCTTCCTGGGCCTCCGCAGAAAATTTGCTTAGTTTCAAGTTGGACTTTCCCGGTAAACAAATGTTAAAATAAAAATAAAAAACATAACTACAGGCTTTGCAGGACTTACAGGAGAATGTACCCATTCTGTCAGATAGAGTCCTAGGTTTCTTAAATGATCTATAACATAGTTGGCTCTTGAGATACATTTTTCCTAAAAGTAAAGTGAAGCTCGTCACCCACAACTGTCCTCGCCTTATCATCTGATAGAATAGGTCAGTTCCTTGAAACATCACAGACAACACCATTATTATTGCTGTAGGTTAAAGAAACATAACAGCCAGATCAATATGTTCTCTGCCTAGAGCTGTTCCTTAAACCCCTCCTAAGATAGGGCTTTCCAGAAGTATTGTAGATCTTAAACTACATCTCTCAGATGATATATGCTTAACATCGTGTTGCTGATAACCACTGCTAACTAGATAATTACTTAGTCTCTCAGAGGCCAACAGATATTCATTTTCATTAGTATGAAGTCTCAACATCCTACGAAATTGTCCTTTCATAACATTAATGTATACATGAGTAGGATGCATACTAGTCATATGCCAAAGGTTGTTCTTCCTGCGTGCTTTCCTAAAAAGAGTGCCATTAGAGCTTTCCTGCATAAGAACAATGAATAAGAACAGTGAATATTCTAACAAACACAAACCACTAACAACCACTATACTCAGTATCATATAGACTTCTTAGGGGAGACTTATGCCTGGCTTACAGAGCAATCTCTGACCCAAACCTAATGAATTTGCTGCACATCCGTAAATCAAACGGGACTAGAGCTACCCGTTCCAGGGACCTAAATATGGCCCGCTACTTGAATAGGAAGTGCTAGAGGGACTGATTTGTCTCCCAGTGACTGCCGCATCTTGGAAATAGGCTGCCAATTCATGTGAATAGGAGCATCTCTATGACACTGTTCAAAAGGAACCTGGACGAGTAGATGGGGCACCATAAATTCATACCAGAGATAGCTCCCACAGCCCTCTTAGACATGGTCAGCCGTTACTAAGTACAATCCTGAGTATTGACTAGAGTATCTATGGTATTAAACCCCAAGAAATAACTGAGGGTACAACAAGTAACTTGTAACAAATGCAAAATGTCCCACAGAAAATACCACGATCCACGCTGTGTTGAAATATCAAAAACCAGTTGTTCTTTATTAACAATAGACCACCGAACAATCTAATAGTTGAGCGCTTTCATGTATAACGATACACTTCATCAGAACAAAGTAAAAACACTGAAAAACCAGTTTAAATAGTTGAAAAACCGCCAAAATAAATTAATTAATGCAACTCCCTTTCCTTTTAAAGCAACAGCATGTAAATTAAAAAAGCTCAGAGTGCTATATAACCCTAAATTCATCAACAGTTCCTATGCATCCTATGTTAAAAATAACAGAAATTAAAATCAATATTTAAAAATTGTAGTATGACAAGGTAAGTTAATATGCCACATCAATATTGATCAAAAATGATAAACAATTGTGCAAATGTATAAAATTCCATGTAGAATAAAACCTAAATGGAATAAATACTGTATGATGCCAAACCAGGGATATTATTAATATGAGGCACATCTGAAAAAATGTAATAAAATTGGTGTATACTCAAATTACAAAACAAACTGTACTTTGTTACACCAATTTCTATCACCAAAACTAATTATAATTAGTTGTAGATGAACCTAACAGTGAAATATAATGCTGTATAGGGGTATGATTTTTTGAAAGACCTGTGAAACTGTAGTTATTAAACATTCCTAATCAGTGGCTTAGTGGGAATCATCTCGTTGAGACCTGGAAAACTGGCTGCATTCAACTTTAGTTGCCATTTAATTTCCTTCTCACCCACAGTACCCTTAATATCACCACCTCTAGGATTAACCTTCACAGTTTCCAAAATGGCAAACTTAAACTTGTCACAAGTGTTGCTGTTAGTAATATGTCGAAATAAAGCATTGTTGTCATCTTTTTTCCTCATACAGTATGTATGATCATAAATCCTGTTTTTTAGTTGTCTGTCGGTTTTCCCGACATAAAAACAGGGACATGAGCAACACATTGCTAAATATACCAAATGTCTGGACTGACAGTTCCCATTAGCAAACCAAATTTTATTTCTGTTGACATTTTTGAGAGTACAACAATCATCCTCAAAAATAAAGGCACATTGGGAACAACGACCACATTTCTTGGTCCCACTACCCTTGTTATTAATATTCAAAACTTGCCTGTTGGCCTTCAGTTCAATAAGACTTTTGATGTCAAGCCCCGTTTTGTACACAAATGAAGGCTTATCACAAACATATTCTTTAATAGACTCATCACTGGTAATTATGTTCCAGTTGGTAGTGACAATTTCTTTAATATTGCCAACGTGTTTGCCATATTTAAGAATGAAAGACTTGGAAAACTGCCCTTCCCTTTTAGTTGTAACTGATGGGTCCTTAATGTTGTTGTTAACTTTGGACTTAGTACTCATACCAAGTGGGATTGACCCCTTCCCCAGTAAAGGTAGATACTTCTTCCCCCACACTCTTGTACCACGTACTGTGTCACATCCTTAATCAAATGGGTTGGATACCCTTTGTCCTTAAACATTCTCCCAATAAAATCAATTTCCAACTCCATTTCCTTTTTACCTGATGGCATCCTGGCAGCACGAATACACTGCCCCTTTATTATGCTGCGTTTCTGAGAATAAGGATGACTACTACTGAAATCAAGATAACCATTACTAAATGTGTCTTTTCTGTAAATCTTAGATTGAAAGGATGTGCCATCACTGTATAAAAATACATCCAAATAATTGATACCAACCCTGTTGTATTGGTGTACAAACTCTAAATAAGTAGTTGTCTGGTTAATGTAATCAATAAATTTGGATGATTGTGTGGTGTCACCCTTCCACAGTATAAATAAGTCATCCAGATAACGAACGTAACAGGAAATGTGTTCCATCCATTCAGTATTTAAAACAAACTCTTCTTCCCAATCCAAGAGTACAAGGTTGGCATAAATGGGGGCACATGCCCCCATAGCCACACCCAAAATTTGTCGATAATGCTCGCCTTCATAGTAGATGTAATTGTTCTCAAGAACAATTTCAGTGAATTCAACTGTGAGCTGGATCTTGTCCCAGCTGAATCCGCTATGTTTCCTCAAACAAGCTGTAAATCTACGTAACCCTTCGTCCTTGGGAATACAGGAAAAAAGGTCTTTGATGTCAACCGTAACAAAGATCATATCAGAACTCCACAAGTCATTGGAAAAAATACCCAGGAATTCCCACGAGTCTCTAATGATGTGTTTCGTCCCTTCCATAATGTGCTTGAGCCAACAATCAACAACTACCAAATTGGAATGTTTTACTGTGGCTACCTGCAATTATAGGTCTAAAAGGGGGGGGGGGTTCACATCCTTGTGGACTTTAGGAATTCCGAAAATAGTGGCTAGTTGGGGAAAATCTACCTTCAAGAACTTGTAAAGGTCCTCATCAATTCTGTCATCCAACAGAAATTCTTCCAAAAACAGATCAATTCTGTGATGGGCAATGTTGATCTGATTGAGGCTGGAAACCTCATATTGGGTGGAATTGTTTAAAATATCAAATATCTTCGCTTTATAAGTGTTTTGATCATACAACACAATGCCACCCCCCTTGTCGGCTAACATGATCCTAATGTTGTTTTCACTTAGGGTGTCCAAGGTGTTACCCAATACTCTGTCATGATTGGCATCGGATGGACAGTTTCTCTTTTGATTAAACAGGGCATAAAATTGTTTAGTAACCACATTCTCAAAGGACAATAACGTTTTGTGTATAGGTGGTGTGAACGAACTTCTTTTTTTAAGTCTGTTACTAGTCAAACTATTGCCCGAATGATCACGAAAAAATATTCCCAAATTTAACTTCCTAAAGAATAATTTAAATTCAACTAAAGTGTCAACTAAATCAAAAGATTTATTAGGTATATATTTCATCCCTTTAGTGAATATTGAAAAATGTTCTTTCGTAACCGGGAATGAGGTGTAGTTGTACACTTTAGTATCCCCTTGAATATTCACAATATTGTTAGTAGTTTCTAACAGTGGTTGATTGATTTTGTCATGACTTAAATCTCCACCAACTATTCCCTGTGATGATACCAACGTTTGTTTGTCCCCTGTTTCGTTCCATGCTCTTGCCTCCTGGAATAAAAAATCATTCTCACCCACACCAGTGGTAAAATCTGCACAGTTGGTGCCATTGTTAACACCATTGTGAAAAACACCATTTGGTCCTACATTGTTCCTATTCCATTTATACATGGTCCCATTCTCATATTGTTTTAAGTCCCTGGAAATTTTTTGCATTTCCTATCAAAACTTTTTCTACCAATACTCTCAGCATATGAAAACTGTTTTTCATATAACTTCTCCCATTGGGGAAAAATCAAATCATGAGTAATTGCCTGACTAGCCTTGTCAGCCTCATCCATTAAAACACTTAATTTATAATCATTACATGATAAAATAAATTCAATAAATTGTTTACCAAAATTGTTAAACATTTCTTCACATTTTTTAACATTTTCAACATTCATGTCAATCCCAATGGGTTGTTTGAAAAAAACGAAGACCCATGGGAATGATGTTGCATTCTAAACATTTACGAAGATACATGTTGTCAACTTGTAGATTCTTAATTTTGTTGAGTTTGTTACCAAATTCAAAAATCATTTTCAAAAATCATCAATCAATTTTGGAAGAATTTCTGTTGGATGACAGAATTGATGAGGACCTTTACAAGTTCTTGAAGGTAGATTTTAACCAACTAGCCACTATTTTCGGAATTCCTAAAGTCCACAAGGATGTGAAAAACCCCCCTTTTAGACCTATAATTCCAGGTAGCCACAGTAAAACATTCCAATTTAGTAGAGTTGTTGATTGTTGGCTCAAGCACATTATGGAAGGGGCGAAACACATCATTAGAGACTCGTGGGAATTCCTGGGTATTTTTTCCAATGACTTGTGGAGTTCTGATATGATCTTTGTTACGGTTGACATCAAAGACCTTTTTTCCTGTATTCCCAAGGACGAAGGGTTACGTAGATTTACAGCTTGTTTGAGGAAACATAGCGGATTCAGCTGGGACAAGATCCAGCTCACAGTTGAATTCACTGAAATTGTTCTTGAGAACAATTACATCTACTATGAAGGCGAGCATTATCGACAAATTTCGGGTGTGGCTATGGGGGCAGCATGTGCCCCCATTTATGCCAACCTTGTACTCTTGGATTGGGAAGAAGAGTTTGTTTTAAATACTGAATGGATGGAACACATTTCCTGTTACGTTCGTTATCTGGATGACTTATTTATACTGTGGAAGGGTGACACCACACAATTATCCAAATTTATTGATTACATTAACCAGACAACTACTTATTTAGAGTTTGTACACCAATACAACAGGGTTGGTATCAATTATTTGGATGTATTTTTATACAGTGATGGCACATCCTTTCAATCTAAGATTTACAGAAAAGACACATTTAGTAATGGTTATCTTGATTTCAGTAGTAGTCATCCTTATTCTCAGAAACGCAGCATAATAAAGGGGCAGTGTATTCGTGCTGCCAGGATGACATCAGGTAAAAAGGAAATGGAGTTGGAAATTGATTTTATTGGGAGAATGTTTAAGGACAAAGGGTATCCAACCCATTTGATTAAGGATGTGACACAGTACGTGGTACAAGAGTGGGGGAAGAAGTATCTACCTTTACTGGGGAAGGGGTCAATCCCACTTGGTATGAGTACTAAGTCCAAAGTTAACAACAACATTAAGGACCCATCAGTTACAACTAAAAGGGAAGGGCAGTTTTCCAAGTCTTTCATTCTTAAATATGGCAAACACGTTGGCAATATTAAAGAAATTGTCACTACCAACTGGAACATAATTACCAGTGATGAGTCTATTAAAGAATATGTTTGTGATAAGCCTTCATTTGTGTACAAAACGGGGCTTGACATCAAAAGTCTTATTGAACTGAAGGCCAACAGGCAAGTTTTGAATATTAATAACAAGGGTAGTGGGACCAAGAAATGTGGTCGTTGTTCCCAATGTGCCTTTATTTTTGAGGATGATTGTTGTACTCTCAAAAATGTCAACAGAAATAAAATTTGGTTTGCTAATGGGAACTGTCAGTCCAGACATTTGGTATATTTAGCAATGTGTTGCTCATGTCCCTGTTTTTATGTCGGGAAAACCGACAGACAACTAAAAAACAGGATTTATGATCATACATACTGTATGAGGAAAAAAGATGATAACAATGCTTTATTTCGACATATTACTAACAGCAACACTTGTGACAAGTTTAAGTTTGCCATTTTGGAAACTGTGAAGGTTAATCCTAGAGGTGGTGATATTAAGGGTACTGTGGGTGAGAAGGAAATTAAATGGCAACTAAAGTTGAATGCAGCCAGTTTTCCAGGTCTCAACGAGATGATTCCCACTAAGCCACTGATTAGGAATGTTTAATAACTACAGTTTCACAGGTCTTTCAAAAAAATCATACCCCTATACAGCATTATATTTCACTGTTAGGTTCATCTACAACTAATTATAATTAATTAGTTTTGGTGATAGAAATTGGTGTAACAAAGTACAGTTTGTTTTGTAATTTTGGAGTATACACCAATTTTATTACATTTTTTCAGATGTGCCTCATATTAATAATATCCCTGGTTTGGCATCATACAGTATTTATTCCATTTAGGTTTTATTCTACATGGAATTTTATACATTTGCACAATTGTTTATCATTTTTGATCAATATTGATGTGGCATATTATTAACTTACCTTGTCATACTACAATTTTTAAATATTGATTTTAATTTCTGTTATTTTTAACATAGGATGCATAGGAACTGTTGATGAATTTAGGGTTATATAGCACTCTGAGCTTTTTTAATTTACATGCTGTTGCTTTAAAAGGAAAGGGAGTTGCATTAATTAATTTATTTTGGCGGTTTTTCAACTATTTAAACTGGTTTTTCAGTGTTTTTACTTTGTTCTGATGAAGTGTATCGTTATACATGAAAACGCTCAACTATTAGATTGTTCGGTGGTCTATTGTTAATAAAGAACAACTGTTTTTTGATATTTCAACACAGCGTGGATCGTGGTATTTTCTGTGGGACATTTTGCGTTTGTTACAAGTTACTTGTTGTACCCTCAGTTATTTCTTGGAGTTTAATACCATAGATACTCTAGTCAATACTCAGGATTGTACTTAGTAACGGCTGACCATGTCTAAGAGGGCTGTGGGAGCTATCTCTGGTATGAATTTATGGTGCCCCATCTACTCGTCCAGGTTCCTTTTGAACAGTGTCATAGAGATGCTCCTATTCACATGAACTGGCAGCCTATTTCCAAGATGCGGCAGTCACTGGGAGACAAATCAGTCCCTCTAGCACTTCCTATTCAAGTAGCGGGCCATATTTAGGTCCCTGGAACGGGTAGCTCTAGTCCCGTTTGATTTACGGATGTGCAGCAAATTCATTAGGTTTGGGTCAGAGATTGCTCTGTAAGCCAGGCATAAGTCTCCCCTAAGAAGTCTATATGATACTGAGTATAGTGACAGGGACTTTAGTCAGTCTATGTAAGACACGTGCTGGAGCCCTTTGATCTTCTTTGCTAGAAACCTCTGTGGTCTCTCCATTTGCTGCAGGTGCTTTGTATGGTACATGCCAAAAGTGGCATTACACTCAATTATGGGCCTGATTAGTGATGAGTATAGAGGGGTTATAACCTCCTTTGCTTAGGCAATGCCTTTGCTAATCAAGTGTGCTACATAGAAAGCCTTCCTTACTACAGTAGACACATGGTGGTCAAGGTTAAGGTCACAGTCTACTTGCGATTCCAGATCCTTTATCACTTCATAGGTACATAGGGTATTGTTGTTAATTTGATAGTGTGAAGGGTCATTGTTTTTATTAAAGGGAATGATGATGCACTTCTTTGCATTTAGTTTGAAACTGTGACTAAGGCACCAGTCATTGGTCTGTATAAGACCCTCCTGAAATACACTGTCACCATTTGGGGATTCGATAATTCCACCCAGTCTGCAGTCATCTGCAAACTTGGTCAGCCACTGCCCCTTTGGTTTTGGCCTGAACGTCTGAGAAGTATATACCAAACAGTAGGGGGTTCAGCACTGACCCATGCTGCAGCTCACTAGAAACAGGTGCACTGGTTGATGTGGAGTCACCCACTTTGATAGCGTGCGACTGGTTTGTGAGCCAGTTGGAAACCCATCTTACAACAAAGAGGTTTACATTCAGTTTGCTAAGTTTATTGGCAATGCCCGAGTGTGGGATTGTGTCGAAGGCCTTGGCCAAGTCGAGGTATGCTGTGTGCACAGATTTGCCCTAGTCAATGGCCGTGGTCACATTTTCAAATAAATCCACCAGGTTTAAAAGGCAGGATCTGCCCTTTATGAAGCCAAATTGGGCCAGATCCAGGGTTTGGAGGCTGCCTATGTCTTTACTCATGAGGTCCATGATGATATTTTCCATGGTCTTACAAATGAGACTTATGGGTCTATAATTCTCCGGGTCTGTTGCTAAGCCACCTTTGTGGAGGGGAATAACTGTTGCTGTTCTCCATTCCACAGGAACATAGCCTGTGGTTAGGCTGTGATTGAATACAGTACTTAATGGTGATGCTAGTTCATGTTTTAGTTTGTTTAAAAGACAGCCTGCCATCTGGCCCCATAGTGGCTGTGTTTATTTGCCATATACAAGGTTTTAATGACCTGCTCTTCGGATATGTACGGTGAGGGGGACGTTGGGGGTAAGGTATGGGATAAGCTTGGAAGGGATAACGGAGTGAAAGTTTCACCAAATCTGTCCGCCAGCAAGTTTGCTATCTCTGCCAGATCTGTGTGTGTGATACCGTTAGTCACTAGTTCGGCACATGCTTGGGTCCTACATTTTAGGCTGTGTACATAGGTGTAAAAGGCTTTATGGTTATCCTTGGCTGTGA
Source organism: Protopterus annectens (assembly GCF_019279795.1). Classification (NCBI taxonomy): domain Eukaryota; kingdom Metazoa; phylum Chordata; order Ceratodontiformes; family Protopteridae; genus Protopterus; species Protopterus annectens. The sequence continues at coordinate 722,957,590 of NC_056741.1, read as the reverse complement.
TTGTTAAGTTTTTCTTCAAAGTCACCCTTAGAGGATTTGATATGTTGTCTTATTTGCCGGGTGAGGCTGAGGAGTGTGCTTTTCCATTGTTGGGGCCTTGCCTTAGTTTTCTTAGACTGCAACTATCTGCATTTGTTGTAAAGTTTGTTGATGCTGGATGTCCATCAGGGCAGCTTGTTTTTACTTGAAGTTCTAGCTTTGATTCTCTCTGAAACAGCTGAGTCTATACACTTACACAAGTGATTGTACAGGGCTTTAGTGTAAGCTTTGATGTAGTTACCATTTCCAACTGGTTGTGGGGCTTGGAATGCATTTATACCTTCCCCTAGGAGGGTATAATTTGCCTTGGTAAAGTTTTATAGTTTGACTTCACCCTTTGTGAGTTCTGGTGTTAGTGCCAGTTCAAAGGCAACCAATTTGTGATTAGATTTAGCTGATGAGGGTCTGACAACTGCAGTGGTGCATCTGTTTATCATGTTAGTGAGAACCAGGTCTAGTATGTTTGTTCTTGTTGTTGGGGTTTGAACAATTTGTTCCAGGTCATTTGAGTTAACAAAGCCAAGGAACTTTTGCATTAGTGAGTTAGGGCTAGACTAAGTTCTCTGAGGCCTTGAACCAGATTTCTGTGACTGCACAGACATCTACATCCTCCAGTGATACAAGTGCTCCCAGTGTGTGCAGTTTTTAGTTCAAGTTCCTACCGATAGCAGCATAACCCTTATTTTGTTATGATTGCCAATGTACACCAGTAGTCAACTACTAGATATAATAAAATGAAAAAAAGTGCTGCATAAGGTGCACAGCTTCACTGCAAATGAGGAAAATAAATAATTATGGGGTGCAACCAAACTATGTCATTTTACCATGTCCCCGTAAGTGTATATCTGGTATTGTATGGCAATCAAGAAAATGGCTTTATTTGCAGACACATTATTTTGTAGTCGATAAATCCACAAAACATTTCGGTGTTGTGGAACATTTTGACAGTAAAGTTTTTTGGGATATAAAATAAATGAAATGAAAACAAAGGCTTTAGAGGCAAATTTATGTACCTACACATAAAATGGTTTAGCAATACCAATATTTATGGGGCCATGATATGATGAAATACTTAGGCGTTATGGATTAAAAAGATTATTTTATGCCAGGTTACTGATATTGTATTATCCTTTTAGTTTCTGTCCATATAACGGGAAGCCCTCAATTTATGGATGTGGATAGTAAGATACAATCAGTAAAGCTATTTCTAGTCCTTTTGGTTTTATATACAGATCAGGTGCATTTTTATTGACCAGGGGAGAAGCGGATGATAAGTAATAAATAGTTAATTGTTGAGGAAAGAGGACAGAAGTGGCATGAGTTAATTCCCTCATAGAACAAGATGGTTTCGGATTACTTGAGCTGAAGGGTTATTTTAGAGCAATGTAATTATGGTTCATATACAGAACACAAGTTAAAGGTTACAAGTCAGACGGGAAAGAGACTATAATGACAAAACACGTGGGGGGATTCAAGACGCAAGGATATGTAGGAGTTTGGATGCAGGTCCTAATATAGAATAACAATAACACAAAAC
>NC_056741.1:722918514-722951014 GCF_019279795.1 Protopterus annectens | reverse complement strand
TACCATTGCTGTTAGTGGGTCTTGATGCAGATAAAGCATTTGATGGAGTAAGCTGGGAGTTTGAGCAGGGTAATGGAAGCATTTGCATTCCCTGACAAAATTATAAGGTTGATTGAGAGGATATATGAGGGATCAGAGGTGAAAATTAAAGTGGGTGGGTTCCTCTCTGAAAATGTGCTTTTGAGAGAAGGCACCAAGCATGGGAGTCCTCTTTCCCCTTTGTTATTTGCACTAGATTTAGAACCACTGGCTAAGAAAATAAGAGACTCAGAAATTCAACAATATAATTGGTATAGTAGTGAAGAAAACGTGTTTCTATTTGCAGATATTATTTTATACCTGATAAAACCAGAAAAGGCCATTTCAGTGTAGTGGAACATTTTGAGGCAGTTTCAAATAGCCTGATCCTTGGTGACTTCCAACTACCCTGCCACAGACTGGGTGAACTATTCCTGCACTTAATGCATTCACTCAACAGTTCCTTGACTTCATGAATTCTAACGCACTAAACCAGCTCGTCTCATCCCCCACAAGGGGGGATAACATCCTGGATTTGATATGTACCAACATGGGCAACTGCTGCACCACTCCATATTATGTTCTTCCCTGGTGAGATCAAATCATCAGTCTGTCTCATTTGAAGTTTCTATCCCACCCAACTCCTCCCCAGCCTTAACCAGACTAAAAATACTTCTCAAAAGCTGACTGCAACCTCCTAAAGGAGGATATCATTAGCTTCACACCACCGCCCCCCCCCCTCAGAGAATGCAGACAACTATGCTGAAAAGTATGCCAGTGCAGTATGCAAGCACCTGTACAACTGCATGGACTCAGCCATACCCAACAGAACTAAAACCTACTCCTCAAGGAAACACAAACCTGCCCGGTGGACATTCTCTATCAACAGACTTTACAACAAAAGGAAGAAACTGTTGTCCAAGGGTAAACAGGAACAAATTCCAAATTGGAAAAACTCCCTCTGCAGCCTCAACAAGCAAATTAGATCACTAGTGAAAACCTTCAAAGCCAATTACGAGCTGAAACTAGCCTCCAAAACAAAGGGAAACCACAAGTCCTTCTTCAGTTACAGTAGGAACCTCCATGGCAAAGCCCAACTTTGTTCTGAATTGGTACTTAATGGTACCACTTAGCCAACCTGCTAGCTGATAGGGTCACCCCCTATCGGCCACCAAAAGCCCAGTCGACATCCTCGATACTTGTCTCACACCATCTCTGTAGACCAAGTGTCAACAGCCCTATCCAAGGCAAAGAATAAAGTTATGTACTCATAATGTTCTATGTTTGTTGTCCATCTCGCCTACATTCTTGCTGGCTCTGTACGGAGCCGATCCTCGGCTCCAATTCTGCCAAATACTAAATCTCGAGAGCTTCCACTGGCTCAGGGCTGACCCCATATCCCATGATGCTCTGGGTTCCATCCCCACATCTTGTTTGCAAGCGAAAGGAACTTAGACTAGCCATACAGTAAAATACCAAGTTTTATTTATATATTATATATATATATATATATATATATATATATATATATATATATATATATATATATATATACACACACACACACACACACACACACACACACACACACACATCTATATATATATCCATACTTATATATATCAAAGACTGAGAAAGGAAAAGCAATGGAGACTCCAAACCATACAACTGCATACACATTTACAAGATAGTCCACCTGTTCCTCCAGGAACGCAGGATGGGGGGAGGTGGGTGGGACACAAGAATGTAGGCGAGATGGACAACAAATATGGAACGTTATGGTGAGTACATAACTTCTTAATGTTATGTTGTCCTATCTCGCCATAATTCTGGTTGCTAGTTGGGACAGCATCCCTAGCTCCTTTATCCTAGGGTGGCTCAGAAAAAAAAAAAAAAGACTCTTCAAAATAGTGGAACCAAAGGGAGAACTGTTACGGGAGGCCACATCAACTTTGTAATGAGTAATAAAGGTATGAGGTCTCACCCATGTAGCTGCTGCACAAACAGAATCTATGGGAAGCCTAGCTTGGAAAGCAGAGGATGTAGCAACTGCTCTGGTGGAATGTCCTTTCACCTTGCCTGGAAGTGGCCTGTTATTCTTTCTGTAAGAAAAGGATATGCAATCTGTAAGCCATTTTGACAAAGTTATTTTAGAAACCTATTATCCTTTCCTTTTGGCTGAAAAGGACACAACGATTTGATCAGATTTTCTAAAGGGCTTGGTCCTATGTAAATAGAAGCGCAATTGTCTGTGTACATCTAATTGATGTAGTGTATATTCTGCCTTGTCAGTATAATTTGGAAAGAATATAGGCAATTCAATTGATCGATTTAGATTGTTTTCTAAACAGATTTTGCGTAGGAAGAAAACAAACAAACAAATCCTACCAAGTGAAGCACCTTCAGAAGCAAAGATAGGTATAAAAAGTAAAAACAAGAAGGTGCACCATGCGCTGTATTCCGTAGGAATAATAATGACTTCTCTCCTGAAGTTAGCTTCCAAGTTTTATTGTAAAACAAAACGACTGCAGTACAGGTTAGCGCTTTCACGTTTATCACAAACGCTTCTTCAGACATAAAATGCAGTCAAAGACCCTCCCTTTAAATAGGAACAATTACATCACTTCCTTAGCAAATAATCAACTCAATCAACATAATATCCAAGCAATAAAACATATATAAATGATATAGCATATATAAATACACCATCTCAAAATAAAATTACTATTCAATGAACTAGTGGTTAAGGGGTCTATTGGCTAAAAACGGTTTGAGTGCTATCCTGTCATTCAAACCAAATTTGTGGGCCTGCAACTTGAGTATCCACTTAGCCTCCCTCTCTTCAGTTAGATTTTTAACATCACCTAACCTGCTGGTCTTTGTAACCAATTCCAACACTTGAAATTTGAATGTATGTGAACAACCTTTATCTAACACATGTTTGGCTAGGGCATTGGTAGTATTGCCTTTGCCTATAGCGTAGATGTGTTCCCTGACACGTTCCCGTAGGGATCTCGTAGTCATGCCAACGTAAAAAACGTGGCATGTCTGACATGTGGCAACATAGACTAAATTGATGGATCTACAATCAGCATACCGCTTGAACTTATAGAACCGCCATGTTACTGGATGTGTAAAACAATCAGTGCAACATATGTAATTGCATTGTTTGCAAGAATTACAGGCAAAAGTGCCTATCTTCTTCAATGATCTATCACTCGAGCAATTCCTATCGTAACATAGTAATCTATTGAGAGATAGCATGTTTCTATAGGCTACTCGGGGTCTCTCTTCGAGCAAATCCTTAATTTTGTCATCCACCATTAAAATTCTCCAGTTTTTGTTCAAAACATCTAGGACATGGTTATTCCTGTTAGTGTAAGGAAGAACTAGTCTATTAACTGAGGATTTATTACCTACTATATTCAAATTTTCAAAGGAACATGATCTATTTAATAGGGGGGCTCCAATATTGTCCCTATGAACATCCCCCATGGCAATATCAGCAAGTACTTGCGTTTGATCATAGCCTCTGCTAATAAAGTTCCTAGCTAGTTCTGTTTTATGATGATTGTAAGAACTGCTCTTAGTGGTCAATTTAGAAACTCTGATGGCCTGGTTCTTAACTACATTTCGGTGTATATGCTTCGGGTGCATGCTGTTACGATGCAATAAGTTGTTCCTCCAACAAGGTTTCCTAAACAGCTCAGTGTCAAAACCAGTAACTCCCTTTATTATTTTAACATCTAAGAACTCAATTTCATCAGAGGAATAAGAGCATTCAAAGCTAAGGAAGTCTGTCGTTTCATTCAAATAACATACAAAAGTTAATAATTGTTCAATGGTACCACCCCACAACAGGAAAACATCGTCCACAAACCTGTTATAATATTTAAGATGTTTATCATGTTCAAAGCCTGTGTTGAAGACATACTGATCTTCCCATTGTGCCAACACCAAGTTGGCATAGGCGTTGGCACAAGGCGTGCCCATCGCCACTCCTTTAGTTTGTAAGAAGTATCTATCATCATAACAGAGGACATTATTTTCAAGAACAATTTCGAGAAGAGCCATGCATCTAGTTATTATGTTGTTTGGTGTGCTCCTTCGAACTAATAAATCCCTAATATAATCCATACCAGTATCATTGGGTATTGATGTGAAAAGAGATTTCACATCAAGTGTGACTAACGTATCACCATTGTTGGCAAGATCAGATCTACTGTATGCACCTAAACTCTCCAAAAAATGAGGAGTATCTTTTAGAATATATTTCACTTCTGAAACAACAGGTTTAAGTAGTTTGTCCAAATAAATGGACAACGATTCAGTTAGCCAACCACGGCTGGAGACAATAGGTCTCAAGGAGGGATTTGTCACTTTTTTGTGGATTTTAGGTGAACCCCTAAAAGATGGTACCAAGGGTTTATCTACTAAAAAATAACGATATAAATCGTTGTCAATTACGTTGGTTAACATTAAATCATACAAACAAGCATGTACTTTTTTAATCAGATCACTTAGATTGTAATTGTGTATTGGCAAATAGGTCTCACTATCAGACAACATACACATCATTTTGTTGATATAGTCAGATCTATCTAAAATAACGATGGCTCCACCTTTGTCAGCCTGTCTAATGGTTATCTCATTGTTGCATCTTAAATTGGCTAAAGCTGCTTGCTCTTCAGGAGTCATGTTATAAAAATTGGACTTCGTCTGTTTATCAATGTTATGTTGTCCTATCTCGCCATAATTCTGGTTGCTAGTTGGGACAGCATCCCTAGCTCCTTTATCCTAGGGTGGCTCAGAAAAGAAAAAAGACTCTTCAAAATAGTGGAACCAAAGGGAGAACTGTTACGGGAGGCCACATCAACTTTGTAATGAGTAATAAAGGTATGAGGTCTCACCCATGTAGCTACTGCACAAACAGAATCTATGGGAAGCCTAGCTTGGAAAGCAGAGGATGTAGCAACTGCTCTGGTGGAATGTCCTTTCACCTTGCCTGGAAGTGGCCTGTTATTCTTTCTGTAAGAAAAGGATATTCAATCTGTAAGCCATTTTGACAAAGTTATTTTAGAAACCTATTATCCTTTCCTTTTGGCTGAAAAGGACACAACGATTTGATCAGATTTTCTAAAGGGCTTGGTCCTATGTAAATAGAAGCGCAATTGTCTGTGTACATCTAATTGATGTAGTGTATATTCTGCCTTGTCAGTATAATTTGGAAAGAATATAGGCAATTCAATTGATCAATTTAGATTGTTTTCTAAACAGATTTTGCGTAGGAATGAAGGATTAGTTCTTACTGACACCCTGTCTTTATGAAAAATTATGTAAGGAGGGTGAACTGATAGAGCTTGTAATTCTGACACCCGTCTAGAGGTAATGGCTACCAAAAACAGTGTTTTCCATGACAGGAATTTTAAATCACAGGATGATACGGGTGAAAATGGAGGCAAAATCAAGGCAGAAATCACAAAATTAAGATCCCAAGGAGCTGGGGGTTCTCTGATCGGGGGTCTGAGCAAGAAAATACCCTCGAGGAAAGCCTTACATAATTTGTAAGACATAATAGGCATTCCCATTTCTTCAACATGAAAGTTAGAAATTGCTGCTAGTAGGACTCTGATGCGCCTTCATGAAAAAGTTCGGACAGGAAGTCTAGAACTGCTGGAATAGGGGCTGTAAAAAGTTCTATATCCTGTTTAACAGCCCAATAAGAAAATCTTTTCCATTTGCTACCATGTCTTTATCACAGATGGCTTGGGTGAAGAAAAGTACAGTTTTGTACCTACCATAAATGTAGATGTTCGAAGATCCACATTGCTGCAGTCCTTACTTATGGGTAGTCCGCTGTCCTCGGTTGGCCCGAATACCAAAGTATTAGGCTGACGTCGGTCATGGGCGCACAGCCCTGACATCAGAGCGTCAGGGTATAAAAGCGCATGACCGACGTCATATCCTCAGTCTTTTCTTGCCCCAGATGTCAGAAGGCCCTAAAAGAAAGGCCACAGCCAAAAAACAGAGTACATTCCCAAAAGATATGCCCAACTACAGCCATCACCCAAACCATATAACCATGCTAAGCTACAGAGGGGAAGGAGGGAGGGAAAATTGGACTGCAGCAATGTGGATCTTGAACATCTACATTTATGGTAGGTACAAAACTGTACTATGTTCTTCATCTCACATTGCTGCAGTCCTTACTTATGGGTAGAATCCCAAAGCAACGGGAAAGGGAGGTTGGAAAAATCATAAAGCATTAGGGGCTGCTAAAATGCCCTGTAAAATTGCAGTGGCAAATCCAGCCCTAGACTTAGAATAAAGAGGAAGGTGGTAATGTTTAGAAAAAGTATGTACTGAACTCCAAGTGGCTGCTTCCAAAATATCCTTTGTAGCTACCCCCTTTAGAAAGGCAGTAGAAGTTGCAGTAGCTCTAGTGGAATGAGGTCTGATCCCAGTCGGAATCTCCTTACCATGATGGGAATAACAAAAAGAAATACAAAACCCAATCCATTTAGAAATAGTTTTGAAACAGGTTTACCCTGTGAACCCAAAGCAAAAGAAACAAACAACTGCTGAGACTGTCTGAACTCCTTGGTTCTGCTCAAATAATAACGCAACTGCCTGTGAATATCCAAAGTATGCAAAATCTTCTCCCCTTTATTTTGAGGATTTGCATAAAAAGTAGGCAAATGAATAGTTTGGTTTAAGGCCACACTAGAAACCACTTTAGGCATAAAGGAAGGATTAGTACGCAAAGATACCCTATCCTTATGAAAAATCAAGAAAGGCTCCACTGCCATAAGGGCCTGTAATTCAGAAACCCTTCTTGCAGAAGTAATGGCCAACAAAAAAGCAGTTTTCCATGACAAATACTTTAACTCGGCCGTGGCTGCAGGCTCAAAAGGTTGTAGAGTAAGCTTTTCCAACACAAAATTGAGATCCCAAGCAGGAGTAGGAGCTCTACGTGGGGGTCTTATGTTCTTTGCCCCTCTGAGAAACTGCTTAAACAAAGGATGAGAGAATAAAGGAGGGTCACCGTCATAATTAGCTGAAATGGCTGCAGCATGAACCTTTATGGAGGAGAAGGACAAACCTTTATCTAATAACTCAGTAAGATATTGTAAGGAAGCACTCAAATTAGGCTTGGAAACATCAAAGTCCTTCCCTTTGCTCCAAATAAAACATCTCCTCCATTTATCAGCATAAACTTTCCTTGTACTAGGCCTCCTGGCCTCCAAAATAACATTCAAAACTTGTTGTGGAAGCTGAGAACCTCCAGAATCTAAAACAGAATATGCCAGGCTGTTAGATGCAGAGACTGAATTCTGACATTGAGAAAGTGATTGCCTTCCTGAGACAAAAGGTGTGGAATCAAAGGCAGAGGCCATGGAGGCTCTCGGACCAAACTCCTCAGTAGTGGGTACCAGTGTTGTCGAGGCCAATCCGGTGCTATCAGGATCATGGATGGCTTGTCTTGTCTGGCCTTCAAGAGAACCTTGGGCAGAAGAGGTAGAGGTGGAAAGGCATATACATGAAGATTGTTCCAACTGAGCGACAGAGCGTCCACCTTCCAAGCTGTGGGATGAAACCTTTTGTGCAAAACTTTGGCAACTGGTAATTTAGTGGGAAGTGAACAGATCTATGTCTGGAGTTCCCCATGACACTGTCAACTTTTGAAATACCTGAGGATCCAATTTCCACTCGTGAGGATCCACTATTTGTCTGCTCAATACATCTGCTAAGGAGTTCTGTGCTCCTGGTAGAAATCTTGCCTGAAGATTGAGGTTGTAACTGAGAGCTGTTTCCCACAAAATCATCGCTTGTCTGCAAAGAGGGTACGAATGAGTTCCCCCTTGCTTGTTGATGTACCACATGACAGTTGTGTTGTCTGTTAGAATCAACACCTGCCCTGGGTGAAGTAAATCCTTGAAATCCATTAATGCAAATTGTACTGCTAACATCTCCAAGTTGATATGCAAATGTTGAAGTCTGGCAGGCCACGTGTCTTGCACCCATTTCCCATTGAGGTGTGCTCCCCAAGCCTTGTCCGAGGCATCCGTCGTTAGAATCTGACTCGCCTCTGGTCGGGTCACAGAGAGTCCCTTGTTTAGGTGACATTCCTGAGCCCACCACAAAAATTCCTTCTGAATGCAAGGTATTATTTGAATGACAGTGTCTAGATCCTGGCAGTGTTGTGTCCATAGATTTTTGAGATACCATTGAAGCTTCCTCATATGCAATTTGGCATTGGGAAGCACCAGAATACAAGATGCCATGAACCCCAAGGCTTGAAGGACTGTCCTTGCAGTCAGCCTGGACTGTAGAGACATTTGATGGAAATAAAGTGAAAGACTTTTCTGTTTGTCCGGGGTCAAAAGGCCATCTGGGAAGCTGTATTCAGTCTCACACCCAGAAAGCACATGTCTTGAGAGGGTACTAGACTGGACTTTGTTTCGTTCACAGAATACCCTAGGCATCTTAACACTACCATCACATACCGTAGATGCTGAAGAAGCTTGTCCTTGTCTTGTGCAATAATCAGGCAATCGTCCAAATAAGGATAAATTTGTATTCCTTCCATCCTGAAAAAGGCTATCACTGGAGCCAGAACCTTTGTGAACACCCTGAGCGCAGTAGATAAGCCAAAGGGCAATGCAGAGAACTGATAATGTAAATTTCCAGCTCGAAAACGCAGGTACTTCCTGCAACTGGGCCTGATAGGAACATGAAGATAAGCCTCTTTTAGATCCAGAGTTACCATCCAGTGATCTTTTCCCAGCAGAGGCAAAAGCTGTTGTAATGTCAACATTTTGAACTTTGGAATGTCCAAATAAGTGTTGAGGAGAGATAAATCCAAAATCGGTCTCCACGTGTTCCCTTTCTTTGGTACTAGAAACAGGCGGGAATAAAACCCTAGACCCACTTCTGAAGGAGGTACTGGCTGTATGGCTCCCATGTGAAGAAGTAATGAAATCTGTTTGTGAGCCTCCATCCTTTGCCGAGGAGGAATGTCTGGCATACCTTTGAAAGGAGGCAATGTATGGAAATAAAACTTGTACCCTTTGCTTATAATGTCCAACACCCATTTGTCTTGGGTGACTAAAAACCAATTTTGCTTGAAGAGAGCTAGCTTTCCTCCCAAAGGAGCTGCCAGGCAAGAAGAATCTGGCAGCTGAAAATGCAGGTCATTGGGCCTGTTTACGAAAGGACTGGCCCCTACCCTCACCAGCAGATTGAGCAGGCGAACTCCAGGTTCTAGGCCTAAAGGTACTCTGAGCTCTGCCCCTACCACACCTAGATCTACCCCTAGACTGGGAATCAGAAGAAGGGTACGTCCACCCCTTAGCAGGCCAATTTCTACTAAACTTAGGAGGTTGAACCTGCAAAAAATCTTTAACAGTCTGCATAGACTTAGCCTTGTCCTCCATTTTCTTCAAAACAGACTCCACAGGAGAACCAAACAACACTTCGGACTGTAAAGGGGCATCCAGAATTCTAGACTTAACATGTTCAGATAAATTCTGATCCTTAAGCCAGGCATGCCTACGAAGAACTGAACCAGTGGCAGCCACTCTAGAAGAAGCCTGCAAAGCATCAAAGCCACACTGCAAAGAATGTTTCCCCACCTGTTCAGAAACGTGCACCAAATCTTGCAATTCTTTACACTCTATGCCCTCCGCCAAAGCATCCACTTTAGATTTTAGCTGAGAAAGGAGGAAATTCTGATATTTCAACATATGAAACTGGCAATTTAAAGCCTTCATTGCCAAAGTAGAAGAGGTGTACACCTTCTTACCCCATCTGTCCAAAGCTCTAGCTTCCTTATCTAGAGGAACCGGATTCTTTACAACAGAAGCCCTAACACCCTTAGGCCCCTGACTAATAGTTTCTGGGTCCGCCCTAGGACTCTTATATAGGTATTTATGAGCCTCAGGTACCCTATAATACCTGTCCGGTTTAACTGGTGCAGGAGGCATAGAATCTGGATTAAATGAAGCCTCCGAAAAAACATCCTGAACAACATCCAAAACAGGAGGAATAGCCAAGGGTCTGTGCTGTGGTAAAAACAAGAACTCTCTAAGCCTCTTCCTGGAATCTGAGTAATCCTGTCCTTCCCACTTAAAATGTTCCCTCAGAGTGTAAGGTTTCTGAAAATGAAAAATCCTCTGGAGGGGAAGCAGAAGGAGTAGAGTCCTCTGCATCGGAATCCGAACAAGGAGGAAAATCTTGAATATCCTCAGCAGAAGACTCAGAATCATCTGAGGCCTGCTCCAAAATTTCCAACTCTGGCTCTACCCTGGGCCTCTTATCAGGAGGGGGCATGGAACCTCTAATTAAAGAAATCAAATCTTCTGCCATTTTAAGCATATGCTTCTTAGGTACAGACCCTGAAGAACCAGAACTAACTCCAGAAGAAGGCAAAACAGTCCTGCCCTTAGAAGGAGCCCTAGAAACAGTAGCAGAAGGCCTAACCCCCTTAGGTAAAGAAGGGAGAATAGTAACCTGAGAGGCCCCTTCAGCCTGACCTGACTCCTGTGATGCCACATCCTGTAAAATCAAGGTTTCCCCTGAGACTCAACAGAAACTTCAGCGGATCCACCTGTTCCACTGCAGTCTCTAAAGGACCGGCGTCCGAAATGGACGAATCATCCTGTCTAGGCTTTACAGATTTGTCTTTACGCTTCTTCGGAAGCGGGCCGGAGGATCCGGCGGCATATTATAATTACACCGTTTGCCAAAACTAACCTAGCGCAATCTAGCCTTCTCTTAATAGTGCGCTTATTAAACCTAGCACAAAACCGACACCCAACTACGTGCTCCGGTCCCAAGCAAGGGATACAAAGCGAGTGGTAATCCCTATGCGGTATCTGCTACCCACAAGAAATACAATTATTCACTTTTTCTGACATCCGGTAAACAACTGAGGCAAGAAAAACAAAAATGCTCCCAACGGGTACTTAGCCCAACTTGGTATGTCTGAAACTCCGAAAACAAAAAATGTCAGAAAGCCGAACGGCACTTGCAACGCTGCTTCTGCATCGGACCATGCGGCAAAAAAGACTGAGGATATGACGTCGGTCATGCGCTTTTATACCCTGACGCTCTGATGTCAGGGCTGTGCGCCCATGACCGACGTCAGCCTAATACTTTGGTATTTGGGCCGACCGAGGACAGCGGACTACCCATAAGTAAGGACTGCAGCAATGTGAGATGAAGAACATCTATGATGTGCTTCACTGCAGAAAAAAAATTGTAACACCTGGCTAACTGTGGAAGTGGAGCAGACATGCTGTCAACTTGAGGGTCTGGATGGAAGGATGAAACATTTCCGATAGGTGGGTTAACAGATCTGGAACTGGATCCAGGATTCACAGTTCCTCCAGCAAATGGGTCCAAAGAAAGGGGAACCACACTTGACAAGGCCAGTAAGGAGCAATGGAAATAATTGTGCTTTTCAACATATTGGCTTTCTGTAGTACTTTGGGGATTAGGGGAAAAGGAGGAAAGGCATAGAGAAGTCCCGGGGGCCAATCGTGAACTAGTGCATCCCTTGGTGACTTCCCCAGAGGGGAAATTAGGGCAAAACAGCTGCTGCATTTGACATTCATGGATGTGGCAAAGAGGTCGCAGCAAGGCTGGCCCCATTTCTGGAAGATCTTTTCTGCAATTTCTAGCTTTAGGGACCACTCGTGAGGCAACAAGATAGCTCTACTGAGCTTGTCCGCTACTATGTTGGACTTACCCAGGATGTGCGTTGCTATCAGAAAACGTTGAAAAGCAACTGCCCATTGCCACACTCGTTGTGCCTCTCGACATAGGGGGTATGACTTCGTTCATCCTTGCTTGTTTATATACCATACCACTGACATTGTCTGTTTGGATTTCAACTGTTCCCGTCGGAAGAGAGTCCTGAAAGGCCTGCAACGCATAGAGCACTGCTCTCATCTCTATTAACATTTACGTGCAAATGGCTGTCGTGTTCTTGCCATAGGCCTTGGACCGTCATTCCCAGATGATGCCCCCCCACCCGATCTGGGAAGCGTCAGTGGTCAAAACTGCAGTTGGCTCCAGAAAAACAAAGGGACGGCCTAAATACAACTGTTTTGTCTGTGACCACCAGACAAAATCTTTCTTGCATGAGTCTAGAATTATTATCTGATGTGAAAGTAGATCTTGCATAGACCACTGGGTAAAAAGAAGCCATTGAAGGATTCGCATGTGTAGTCGTGCTACAGGGACTAAACGAATTGCAGCTGCCATCATACCTAGAACTTGCAATACATCCCTGGCTTGAACCCTTCTTTTTGATGTTAATGTTCTGACTTGTTGATGAATGGACTGAATTCTGTCGAGAGTAAGCTCTGCCACCATGTTTTTTGAATCTAGACTTGTGCCCAAGAAAATAATATGTTGCAACGGTGACAAGGCAGATCTTTAAGTTTACTGTAATGCTTACTCTGGCACAGAGCAGCATAGTTTCATCACTGGTCTGCAGAAGTAGATGCTTGGTGGATGCAGTCATGAGCCAGTCGTCTAGGTATGGAAACACACGGAATCCCTGATGTCTCAAGTGAGCTGTGACTACTGCCATGCATTTGGTGAACACCCGGGGGGCTGTAGTGAGACCAAAGGGCAGGGCTCGAAATTGGTAATGACTGGCTCCCAGCCAAAAGCGTAGAAACCTCCTGGACTGCTTGTCCATTTTTATGTGGTAATATGTGTGCTGGAGATCTATTGAGCACATCCAATCGTCTTTCCCTATAAAGGGAAATATTAACTGCAGTGTCACCATCCAGAACTTTGATTTCTTGACTGATTTGTTTAGTTTGCAGAGATCCAGAATGGGTCTCCAGTCCCCTGTTTTTTTTTGGAACTAAAGATCCTTGAGTAAGTTCCGAATCCAATCTGGTCTGCGGGGACTTCTTTGATGACTCTTTTCCTTAGCAACAAGAGTATTTCTTGTGTTCCATAATTCCTTTGACCGGGTGGAAGGTCTGGTAAGGATTTGTTTATGGTAGGGGAGGTGGAAAAGGGAATGTAATAACCTCTGGATATGACTGTCTGTACCCATTTGTCTTTTTCAGTTTGACAACTGTCCCCCAACTGCCTCCAGAGAAGAGCAGGTGGGCCTCCTTTCAGGAGCGCTGGAAGGACCTACCAGAGAAAGTAACCCTGTTGCCCTGGTTCTGCGGACCCCCTCTGCCGCGAAAACGGCATCTTCCATTATTACCTCCCCCTCTGCTTCTGGGGGAGGTGTCACCACATGCATCAGAAAAACCTTTATGGGACTTGCGGAACCACATCTTCCCACCTTTCTGACCTTTGGGATAACGTCTAGACGGGGAGGAAAAATGGACTCAGATGGCAGGCAAGGTTTTTCCTTCCTGCTCGCACCTTCTCAAGGTCTCTTTCACCTTTGGTCCAAAAAGGGCTGAGCCGCCAAAGGGGGAGTTGGTGAAGGAAGACTTGAAGGGTTTGGCAAAATTGCACAGACACACCCAGGATTGTAAGAAAAACATCAATGGAGCAGAAAATAGGCAGGAAGTTCTTTACTTCACAATTCGTAACTGGTACCTCAGCTTTTCACCTTCCAGTTATGAATTGTGAAGTAAAGAATTTCCAGCCCATTTTCTGCTCCAGTGTTGTTTTTCTTGCATCCAGGATAGTCTCCGCAAAGAAATTCCTGCAGCTGCTGCCCTGCTCGCTCCATCAGTTGCATATGAAATCAATGGAATTGAGGGTGGAGAGCTGTGAGGTAACTATCAGGAGCCCCAAAGCTACAGAACCCTGAAGAGTCTCTCATAGCTCCCCGAGGAGATCCCTTTGCAGTCTTGTGAAGTGAGTTAGATAGTTCAGCGACCGTAGGGTAAAGGCCACTGAAGAGAAGGCACGCTTTCCATATTTTATTTATTATTTATTTTACATTTGTTAACCGGGGGTGACTGAGCCAAAAAGGCCCTTTTTCAGTAGAGGCCCGGATGAATTACACATTTAGTTATTTAGACATGATCAGTATACACACAAATTACAAGAGACATATCTGTTCATAGTCTGCAAATCTTTATTGGGAGGACAAACTCCTTTTGTCAAAAAGTCTTTATCAATAGGGGCCATGATGAATTTGTTGGGCCTCTTCAGAACAGGCTCCACCATGTCCGAGGAAGTCCATGCTTTATGAGAGAAACTGCCAATAGCTGGTCATAAGGGGGAGATACCCAGGAGGTGGAAGGGCGAGAGACCCAAAAGCCTCCAGGTATATAGATTCGTCCACTGAAGGTTTGGTGGGCTGTCATCCCTCTGTTTCAGGATCTCAGGAATGTCTGCGAAAGAAACAGCCTCAGAGGGGGACATGGGGAACCTTCTGACTCATCCAAATCAGTATCAGAAGTGACAGACTCAGGGGACTCCATGTACTTCCTCTTGCACAGTGTCTTCCGAGGGACTTCCTCAGAGGGATGCTCTGATGAAGTTTCGGAAGAGACAACGCCACCTGCAGGGGCCTCCTGAGGCTCCGGGTCTCTATACTTAGGTGGAGGAGGTGGTGATGAGATCAACACTGGCACCTGGGAGGGACAAGAAAAGTACAGTTTTGTACCTACCATAAATGTAGATGTTCGAGGATCCACATTGCTGCAGTCCTAACTATTGGGTAGTCCGCTGTCCAGTCGGCCCGAATACCAAAGTATATGGCTGACGTCAGTCAGGGCGCATTAGACTGACGTCAGTACGTCAGGGTACTAATGCGCATGACCGACGCCATATCCTCAGTCTTTTCTTGCCCCAGATGTCAGAAGACCCTAAAAAGACAAGGCCCAATATACCTGCACCAAAAATATGTACAATATATACAAAATTATCAGCATATAACCTCACCTACACAACCACCCCTAAACACAGAGGGGAAGGAGGGAGGGTAAATTGGACTGCAGCAATGTGGATCCTCGAACATCTACATTTATGGTAGGTACAAAACTGTACTATGTTCTTCATTCCACATTGCTGCAGTCCTAACTATTGGGTAGAATCCCAAAGCAGAGGTAAGGGAGGCTGGCAAATCATAAAGAAGCAGGAGCTGACAACATGCCTTGCAAAATAGCTGTGGCAAAACCAGCCCTAGACTTAGAGTAGAGAGGAAGGTGATAATGCTTAGAGAAAGTATGTACTGAACTCCAAGTAGCTGCCTCCAAAATATCCTTAGTTGCCACCCCTTAGAAATGCTGTTGAAGTGGCAGTAGCCCTAGTGGAATGAGGCCTAATCCCAGCTGGAATCTCCTTGCCATGATGGGAATAACAAAATGCAATGCAAAACCCAATCCACCTAGAAATAGTTTGTTTTGACACAGGCTTGCCCTGCGAACTCAAAGCAAAAGAAACAAACAACTGCTGAGACTGCCTAAAATCCTTAGTCCTGCTTAAATAATAACGCAATTGCCTGTGTACATCTAAAGTGTGCAAAATCTTTTCCCCTTTATTTTGGGGGTCTGCATAAAAAGTAGGCAAATGAATAGTTTGGTTTAAAGCCACACTAGAAACCACCTTAGGCATAAAGGAAGGATTAGTGCGTAATGATACCCTATCCTTATGGAAAATCAAAAGGGCTCTACTGCCATAAGGGCCTGCAACTCAGACACCCGTCTTGCAGAAGTAATAGCCAACAGAAAAGCAGTCTTCCATGACAAGTATTTCAATTCAGCAGTAGCCATGAGGCTCAAAAGGTTGTAAAGTAAGTTTTTCCAACACAAAATTGAGATCCCAAGCAGGAGTAGGAGCTCTACGTGGGGTCTTATATTCTTTGCCCTCTAAGAAACTGCTTGAACAAAGGATGCGAAAACAATGGTGGGTCACAATCATAGTGAGCTGAAATTGCTGCAGCATGAATCTTAATGGAAGAGAAGGACAAACCTTTGTCCAATAACTCAGTAAGATATTGAAGAGCCACACTCAAATTAGGCTCAGAAATCTCCAAATTCTTTGCTGTACTCCAAAATAAAAATCTCTTCCATTTTTCTGCGTACACTTTCCTTGTACTAGGTCTTCTAGCTTCCATAATCACATTTAAAACTTGTTGAGGAAGTTGAGACCTGCTGTGTTTCAACACAGAATATGCCAGGCTGTCAGATGAAGAGAGTGAAGCTTGACATTGAGCAGATGACCGTCCTTCTGAGATAACAGATGTGGAATCAAAGGTAAAGGCCATGGAGGCTTCCTTACCAGACTCCTTAGTAGTGGGTACCAGTGTTGCCGAGGCCAATCTGGAGCTATTAAAATCATCCTTGGCTTGTCTTGTCTGACCTTTAAGAGCACCTTTGGAAGAAGAGGCAGAGGTGGAAAGGCATACACATGAAGATTTTTCCAACTGAAAGAAAGAGCATCCACTTTCCAAGCTGTGTGATGAAACCCTTTGTGCAAAACTTTGGCAGCTGGTGGTTTAGTGGAGAAGCGAACAGATCTATGTCTGGAGTTCCCCATGACACTGTCAATTTCTGAAATACATGAAGATCCAGTTTCCACTCGTGGGGATCCATGATTTGTCTGCTTAACACATCTGCTAAGGAGTTCTGTGCTCGGCAGAAACCTTGCCTGAAGAGTTAGTTGCAAGCTGAGCGCAGTCTCCCATAAAATCATTGCTTGCCTGCATAGAGGATAAGAATGTGTTCCCCCTTGTTTGTTGATGTACCACATGACAGTTGTGTTGTCTGTTAGAATCAACACCTGCCCTGGAAGAAGTAACTCCTTGAAAGCCAGTAATGCAAACTGGACTGCTAACATCTCCTTCATGTTGATATGTAGATGTTGTAGTCTGGCAGGCCACTTGTCTTGTATCCACTTTCCATTTAGATGAGCTCCCCAAGCAATGTCCGAGGCATCTGTCGTTAAAATCTGACTCGCCTCTGGCCGGGTCACAGAGAGTCCCTTGTTTAGGTGACATTCCTGAGCCCACCACAAAAATTCTTTTTGAAGGCAAGGTATTATTTGAATGACAGTGTCCAAATCCTGGCAGTGCTGTGTCCATACATTTTTGAGATACCATTGCAGCTTCCTCATATGCAGTTTGGCATTGGGAAGCACCAGAATACAAGATGCCATGAACCCTAATGCTTGAAGGACTGTCCTTGCAGTCAGCACGGACTGATGAGATAGTTGATGGAAGTAAAGGGATAGACTCTTTTGTTTGTCCGGGGTTAAAAAGGCCATCTGGGCTGCTGTATTCAGTCTCACACCCAGAAAGCACATGTCTTGAGAGGGTACTAGACTGGACTTTATTTCGTTCACAGAATACCCTAGGCATCTTAGCACTGCTATAACATATTCCAGATGCTGTAGAAGGTCTTCCTTTTCTTGAGCCAGAATCAGGCAGTCGTCCAAGTAAGGATAGATTTGAATTCCTTTTAGCCTGAAGTAAGCTATCACTGGAGCCAGAACCTTTGTGAATACTCTGGGCAGTAGATAAGCCAAAGGGCAATGCAGAGAACTGATAATGAGAATTTCCAGCTCGAAAACGCAGATACTTCCTGCAACTTAGTCTTATAGGCACATGAAGGTAAGCTTCCTTGAGATCTAAAGTTACCATCCAGTGATCTTTGCCCAGCAGAGGTAAAAGCTGTTGTAACGTCAACATCTTGAACTTGGGAATGTCCAGATAAGTGTTGAGGATAGATAAATCCAGAATTGGTCTCCACGTGTTCCCCTTCTTTGGTACTAGGAACAGGCGAGAATAAAATCCTAGGCCCCTTTCTGATACAGGGACTGGCTGAATGGCCCCTATTTGGAGTAACAGAGAAATTTGCTTGTGAGCCTCTTTCCTTTGTGGAGAAGGAACGTCTGGCATGCCTTTGAAAGGGGGCAATGTATGGAAATAAAACCTGTAACCGTGGTGAATGATATCCAACACCCATCTGTCTTGAGTAATTAAATCCCAATTTTCTTTGAAAAGAGACAGTCTTCCTCCCAAAGGAGCTGCCAGGCGAGAATCTACTGGCAGCTGAAAAGGCAGGTCATTGGGTCTGTTTACGAAAGGACTGACCCCTGCCCTCACCAGAAGTCTGAGCAGGTGAACTCCCTGTTCTAGGCCTAAAAGAACCTTGAGCTCTGCCCCTACCACGTCTAGACCTACCCCTAGACTGGGAATCATAAGCAGGATATGTCCATCCCTTAGTAGGCCAATTTCTACTAAACTTGGTGGCTGCACCTGCAAAAATCTTTAACAGTTTGCATAGACTTAGCTTTGTCCTCCATTTTCTTTAAAACTGCTTCCACAGGCGAACCAAACAACACATCAGACTGTAAAGGAGCATCCAAAATCCTTGTCTTAACATGCTCAGCTAAATTCTGATCCCTCAACCAGGCATGCCTGCGAAGAACAGAACTAGTGGCAGCCACCCTCGAGGAGGCCTGTACAGCATCAAAACCACATTGCAAAGAATGCTTACCCACTTGTTCAGACACATGAACTAAATCCAGCAACTCTTTACACTCAATACCTTCCGCCAAAGCATCCACCTTAGATTTCAATTGTGAAAGGAGATAATTCTGATATTTTAGCATGTGGAACTGACAATTCAACGCCCTCATGGCTAAAGTGGAAGAAGTATACACTTTCTTTCCCCATCTATCCAAAGCCCTTGCCTCTTTATTAGTGGGAACAGGGTTTTTAACAACAGAGGCCTTAACACCTTTAGGTCCCTGAGAAACAGTTTCCGGGTCTGCCCTAGGACTCTTAAAAGATACTTATGAGCTTCAGGCACCCTATAGTACCTATCAGGTTTAACAGGAGCAGGAGGCAAAGAATCAGGGTTCAGGGAAGCCTCTGCAAAAACATCTTCCACCACATTCAACACAGGAGGTATAGCTAAGGGCCTATGCTGGGGTAAAAACAAGAATTCCCTAAGCCTTTTCCTGGAATCAGAGTAATCTTGGCCTTCCCATTTAAAGTGCTCCCTCATGGAATGCAGAGTCTCTGAAAATGAGAAATCCTCAGGAGGAGAAGCTGTAGGAGTGGAATCATCCACATCAGAATCAGAATAAGGAGGAAACTCCTGCAAGTCTTCCGCAGAAGACTCAGAAGCCTCTGAACACTGTTCAAAACTCTCAAACTCAGGTTCCACCCTAGGCCTCTTATCAGGAGGGGCATAGAACCTCTAATCATAGTAATCAAATCTTCTGCCATTTTAAGCATATGTTTCTTAGGCACAGAACCTGAAGTGCTAGGAGAAACCCCACTGAAGCTAAACTTGGCCTACCTCTCAAAGAAGTTTTGGAAACAGAAGGAGAGGCTCTAACTACCTTGGGAAGAGAGGGAAGAACAGTTACCTGAGAAGCCCCCTCAGCCTGGCCTACCTCCTGAGAAGGCACATCTTGTAACAGTAAAGTCTCTGCCTGAGACTCCAAAGAAACTCCTGGCAAAACCTCTGGCTCCACTGAGCCTTCTAAAGAACCGACGTCCGGGACTGCCGGTTCATCAACCCTAGGCTTCGCCGTTTTGTCCTTGCGCTTTTTGGACGAAGCGGGCGTCGGAGCATCCGATGGCATTTTATAATTACAACGCTTCCCAAACACTAACCTGGCACAGTCCAACCTTCTCTTAATAGTGCGTTTGTTAAATCTAGCACAAGAGCGGCATCCAACAACGTCGTGCTCAGGCCCTAAACAAGGTATACACAAGGTATGGTAATCCCTATGAGGTATCTGTTTCCCACAAGAAATACAGTTATTCACTTTTTCTGACATCCGGTTAAATACTGAGGCAAGAAAAAAACAAAATGTTCCCCAACGGGGTACTTAGCCAACTTTGATTCGGTCTGAAACTCCGACTTCAGAAAATTTCAGAACGCCAACCTGCACTCGCAAAACTGCTTCTGCATCGGACCATGCGGCAAAAAAGACTGAGGATATGACGTCGGTCATGCGCATTAGTACCCTGACGTACTGACGTCAGTCTAATGCGCCCTGACCGACGTCAGCCATATACTTTGGTATTCGGGCCGACTGGACAGCGGACTACCCAATAGTTAGGACTGCAGCAATGTGGAATGAAGAACATCTGGGCCAGAGAGCGGAGCCATCTGAGGGGACAGCACTCTCTCCATCAGTTCAAAGACCTCCTCGCCCTGCTCCAAAGAGACCAAAGGCCAGCTCCAAGGCAGAGCGGGTGGCTCAAAACCTGAGGTAGGAGCAGAGCTCAATCTAGCAAAGTTGCCGAGAGGTACAGTCGGATCGGACTGCCCGTGCCGACCCCCCCCTGGCGAGCGTCGGCTCCTGGACTCCTCAACATTGGACAGAGCACAGGAAGTCAAAGCAGATGTCGGAACCGAAGTTATCAAAAGGGGTCTCGGTGCCGATGGTTCCGCTACTATCAGATCCAAGCTCTCCAGCTCCAAAGACTCCAGGGTGATCGGAGAAGGAATCAATGCAGAAGTCATCGGATGGGATGACTCCGATTCCTTTGGGCCCGGAGAAGACAAAATTTTTGCCAGGGCTGGTGTTCGAAGTAATCTCTTCACCACCCGTTCTACATCTTCATCAGATAAACTGGAAGAACGGGTGGCAAAGGAGATCTGCCACTTTTCAAAATAGGCAATCTCAGAGTTGTAGAGATCATCTCCAATATAGGAGACAGTCTCCTGCTTGATGCCTCTGTCGGCTCCATGGACACTACTGAAGATGAAGACTATTCACGTCCAACGGAGCAGAAAGCTCTCTGTTCCGATGCTATAATTTTCTTAGGTGGCTCTGAAACTGGAGCCATTGTAGCAGGTCTCTTGGTCGATTCTGAATGGTCGAAGAAGGGAAAGAAGACTTGGAGCTGTGAGAAGTATCTAAAGCTTCTTGAAAAGGCACTTTCAACAAATCCCTTGCCATCAATTTGTTTTTACGTTCATGGAGAACTCTGCTGCTGAAACCATGACAAATGGTACAGCGGTCCTGTAAATGGATGGCACCGAGGCAGTACATGCAACTCGTGACCATCTGTAAGTGACATCTTTTGTGTGCATTGATTGCACTTTTTGAACCCAGACTGCTTATGTTCTTTGGGTTCTTTGTCTTTAGGCACGGCGCTAAAAAGAACAATTAACCAACAGAAGAGAGCAGTCAAAGGAATATCCACCTAACACTATGACTAGTAAAATGCACAACTACCAAAAGACAACACAGTAAAACAGAAAGGAAAATTTTTTTTTTTTGGTTAAATCAAACGACAAGAAACCTCTAACATAAATGGATTCTTGGCAATAGAGAGACGGAAAGAAACTTGAAAAATGAGACAAGAATCCTCTAACTTAAACGGATTCTAGAAACAACCACACAGACACAAAGAAAAGGGGAAGCAGCCCTCTAACTTAAATGGGCTGCTGAGAGCCTTCAAAGTTAAATGGGTCTCTCTTACAAAGGGAAGGGGTTACCACAGGAGAAAAAAGGGAATTCAACGCACAAGACGAAATCTAAGGAAAATAGAAATAAATATAAGAAAAAACAATACTCACCCAACGAGCCAGCAGAACACTTCTCGATCGCTTGAGGGGCAAACAAGATCTGGGGATGTAACCCAGACCATCATGGGATAGGGGTCAGCCTCGAGCCAGTGGAAGTCAGTGGAAGCTCTCGAGTTTTAGTATTTGGCCGAGTCAGAGCAGAGGATCGGCTCCATACCCAACCAGCAAGAATTACGGCGAGATAGGACAACATAACATCACAGCTTCCATGGGACCTGATAGTATCCTAGGCTGTATTCTGCACCATCTCCAGCAAGAACTAGCTTCGCCATTGAGCACCCTATTCAACCACAGCCTAATTACAGGCTTCATTCCAGCAGAGTGGAGAACTGCCATTGTCATCCCTTTGCACAAAAGTGGTGCCACTACTGTCCCAGGAAACTATCGCCCCATTAGCTTGACAAGTCTGAATTGTAAAGCTATGGAGCATATTATTATGGATCTCATAAACAGGGACATAGGCAATCTCCAAGTACTTGACCCCACCCAATTCGGATTAGTCAGGGGCAGATCTTGCCTACTGAACCTGGTTGACTTCTTTGATACCGTCACCAAAGCCCTGGATGAGGGAAAGTCAGTACATACAGCTTACCTTGACTTGGCCAAGGCCTTTGACACAATTTACCACTCGGGCATCATCAAAAAGCTAACAACTTGGTGTTAAGTTATTTCGTCATGTGGCTGGCCAACTGGCTCACAAATAGGACCCAGAAGGTCAAAATAGGCACCACCACCTCTGACAGCATACCTGTCACTAGTGGTGTTCCCCAGGGATCTGTTCTGGGAACCCTACTGTTTGGCATCTATTTCTCAGAGGTCCAGGCAAAGACAAAAGGCCTGTGGCTGACTAAGTTTGCAGATGACTGTAAATTGGGTGCAGTCACTGACTCCCCAAAGGATGTTAACATACTGCAAGGGTCTCACAGCTACAAATAACTGCTGCCAAAGTCATGGCCTTAAGTTAAACGCAAAAAAATGCATCATACCATTCGACAAAAACAAGGCCCCTACTGATTACTACATCAACGGCAACCCGCTAAGCACACAACCTGTGGTGAGAGACCTGGATACTCAGTTTGACAACAATCTCACATTCGACAGTCGTGCGGCGGCAGTGGTCAGAAAAGCCTTTTACTTGGTTCATTGCATAAGTAAAGGGATTGCATCCAAAAAAAAGGAGGTTATTATCTCTCTGTAATCCTCCCTCATTAGGCCTATAATTCAGTATGACACCCAGTTTGGTATGTACCTCTCCAAACACCTGCACCAACTGGAAAGGCCACAGAAATACCTCACAAAGAGAATCCATGGACTCCAACACCTGTCCTATGAAGACAGGCTCAAATCACTATCACTCTAATCGGTATCATACAGATTGCTTGGAGGTGATCTGTCTCTTGCCTACAAGGCAATATCGGACCCTGCCCTAATAGAGATGCTCCATATCTGTAAGTCTAACTGCTCACGCATTACCCGTTCGATAGGCCTAAATCTAACATGCAACATCAATAAAACCTGCTGGAGAGACAGGTTTGTCTCCCAGAAGCTGCCTCGTCTTTGGAACAGACTTCCCATACATGTCAAACAGAGTACCTCGCTGACCCTCTTAAAGCGCAACCCTGACGAGTAGATGGGAAACCACAAATATGTCCCAGGGGTGCCACCTTTGTCCCTCATTAACAGGGGCGACAGGTGCTGACTGAGGTTTCTTTTTTGGGGATAATCTGTAGGCTAGGCTTGTAAGGGTCCCAGGGCCATTTGCCTAATAACCTCCTATGATAAGTTGGGTTTCATGGGGGGAAAAAAAAAACGGTTAAACAGGATTTGCCATTTATCACAGAGCAGGGGACATGACAAACTAGGTAAAGTCAGGTAGTACTTACCATCTGTCAAAATGTTTTTTAACAACTCCCTTAGTACTCAGTTTCTACTCCCCAGTCAGCATATTCAACAGATATTAGTCTTCCCCAAGAATTCACTGTACCCACCTGGAAATATTAGAAAATTAAAGCTGGCAAGGAGTGCCAAAAGGGGGTGGAAATAATGGCATTTGAACACCCAAAATCATTACTTGGGGGAGAGGTGCAGTGAATGCAAAAAAAGATGGGCTAAGCAAAGTAAACTATAAGTGACTGAATGCAACATCCTCCTTAAAATACAAAACATATTTCATAATACATACATTTTATTCATTTCTTTCTTTCCTTTTTTTGTGGTGACAAGGTCCCCACCCCAAATATACTACCAAAGTCCTGTTATGAGAATGCTGAGACCAACCTTGTACCTCCCACACTTGCAACAATTATAGAACAGCAGAAAATACTGGGACCATTAGTGAAAACATGAGACATGTAGTCCAGGTCACTTCTCCCTACTATTAGTTGCACTCCATATAATACCACATATCAAGTAAACCATCCATACTTTTAAGCAGAGTTGAAGAGTAGAAGTGTACTTATTTTCTCTCCCACACCCCCTTGGATAGTCTGAATACCTTTATTACAATATCACTTAAGACACAGATACACATACATTAATAGAAAACTATCCATATTATCATTTTCATTCACATGCAATGACTATACATTACATGTGTCTTATTTTTAAGATTTGCCATTCCCATCAGCACTGCACAGATTCCCTTAAACCGCACTTCTCCTGAACATTATTCATCATGTACTGCTCCCATAAATTCCATTCATTTCTAACTAATTTCTCTTTCCTAAAGAGTCTACCTCCAATTCTTTTCTCTTTTTCTCTTTTGCAATATTCAGTACTTCAGTCAAAGTTATTTTAGATTTTTGGCTTCCATTTTCTCGGAATTGCTTTTTTGGAAGCCAGTAGCATTAAACCTAGTAAGACTTTACTAAGTCTAGGCAATTCAGATACTGGGTCTTAGATAAAAAATATATATATTTAATTACAATAATTTGCTCCACCAACATTTCTGATAGAGTATGCTGTAGGGAACTTTTAAAATCTGACAACTCTCTACACCCCACAATCATGTTCTTAAATTACATCTCTCTTCCTATCATATCCCCAGCAATTGCTATATACCTGAAGAAAAATTATTGAAGTCTGCTTGTGATATAAAAATACCTACTCAAACACCTCCAAGCAAAAATCCTAAGCCTTCTGGACTCGTTGCATACTTGCGAGTCATACAAACGTCATCCCATTGTTCCCTTGTAAATTGCCTTTCTAGTCTGTCATCCCAATCTTTTCTAATATTCTCGGATTGATTCTTGTAATCATGCATATTTTATATGCCCTACTAATTCCTTTTTAACAGTTTTTGTTCTATACTCTAGTACAACTGTACCGGAGCTGGCCTTTCACTAGCACTCCTCAGTGCCTTTACCTTTGCCTATACTCAATCTCTGATAGGGAAGACCATCTCTAACCTACAGTCTTAATGTGTGCATTGTCTCAACCCACTTCATTACCTTTCCCTCTCTAGACATCTGTTCCCAATATCTTGACTTCATTGCTAGTTTTCTCAAGGAAATTCTCAGAACTCTTTTGTCTGTTATCTACACCCCTTTATTGCAGTCATCCCTAATGGCAAAATGTCCTTTCTCTATTCACATATTGGCGTAGCTTTTAGAATACTTTACTTTATGCATAAAACACGCTATATAGTTGTTCTACCCAAGGATTCGCATACAAAACTCTACTCTCCTTATTTCTCAAACTTCCTCTTAGTTTCATCATAATCACCCCATTTCAGTTCGATTTATAACATTCTGCTTGTGTTATGAGCTTTCACTGTGCATCTCTAAAATATCTATTCAAATCAAGTAATCCTAAGGCCACCTTTTTCAAATGGGAGGCTCAACTTATCCCATACAATTTTTGCTTTCTTCTCCTCTCATACTGGTTCAACTAAGTATTAATCCTTCACAGCAACACCTTCACATAAAACTAAAAATAAAAAGACCAAAAATTTTTTCAATGTTTATATGTTACTATCCATATCTATAATCAAGGTTTTCCAGTTTTTGTATTACCTTTTGTTTATTCGCTTCCTATATATCCTTAGTTGCCATAAGAGAATCTCTTAATCTGTACACCTAAATACTTCAACTTATCATATGATCATAAATATAGGTATTGTTGAACCACTAGAACGTGTTTTATTTTTATCTTTATTAATCATATAGCCTGAAAAGACTTGAAATTATCTCAAAATGATCCACAACACTGAACTAGTACAAGTAACATCCTCTGCAAATAAAGCTAACTTATTTTGATATGCCAGTTATATCCTCCAATTTGTGAGTCCCTTATTTATTTTACCAATAGCTCAAAGTATAAAGCAAACAAAGGGGAAAGAGGACACTGCCTGGTTCCTCTATTCAAACACAGCTTGTCAGAAAGGAACTCTGCCACCTCAGTTCTTGCCTCTGAGCCTTTAGATTTTCTTCTAATTCACCATATCATTACATCAGAGGATGCAAATACTTCCGTTACCCTACTCAAAATACCAGGTAATGTTATCAAATGCTTTCTTTACATCGAGACCCACAAGTATACAGATTTCATTTTTAAATGAAAAATATCTTTATTGAATTATTGCTTATGGCACAGGCAATCACACATTTATATAAATGAAAACAAACCATATAGACATATTTTGAGTTACAAACATTATACATCAAATATAATCTTTTATACAGTCATCGTCAAACATTACCAACTCATTCAATTTCTGCCTTCTTTTAAACCTCATTCCTCTTCCAAAACATGATTCTGCATATATTGTTCCCCCAATTCTCATTTTTTTCTATGTAATTTGCTCCCACCCTTTTCTAAAGATCCCACTTCCAGTTCTTTATCTCGTTACTAACAGTCACTATTTCTAGTATGGTTGGTTTAGATTTCATTTACCGTTTTCTAGTAACTGCTTTTTTGGCAGCCAGCAGAATTAAACTCCACAAGGCCTTACCATGTCTAGCCAATTCCAATTCTATATCACAGCTTACATCAATTTGCTCACACAGAATTTCTGACAAAGTATTCTCCACAGACTTTTTAAAGTCTGCAAATTCATTAGACTCCCAAAATGATGTTCCCAATTACTTCTGTCTATTACACCTCCAACATTTGCAATCTACCTGATGAAAAATTCTTTGGAATCTGCTTGAGGTATAACACTACCTATGTAAACACTTCCAAGCAAAGATCCTAACTCTTCTAGACTTTGTTGCATATTCGGGAGCCATGCATATATCCTCCCATTGTTCCTTTGTGAATAGATTAGTCAATCTCTCTGCCCAATAATTTTTTTTTTTTTTTTTGCTCAAATCATTTTTATTTTGATGAAATAACAATAATTTAATACAGTCATAACATTCAATAACTATTAACAATATTTACATTCAGCCTAACAAATCATTTTTATTTTGATGAAATAATTTAATACAGTCATAACATTCAATAACTATTAACAATATTTACATTCAGCCTAACAAAAAAGGATTTAAATAAGAATATACATAAATAAATAACTTAATATATAAACCATGGTTGTTAGGAAGAGTTTGGTGCCACCTGTAAGGAAGCAATCAAATTCAAAACTTTCCTCCATGGACTATTAACCAATGGCTTAGGAAAAGTTCTTAGCTCTTTAGTTCTTTTGTCCATTAGTATGCATTTCTTCAGTGAAGATAGGAATTCCTCCATTGTGGGTGCTACATTAGAGTTCCATCTTCTGGTTATACATTTTCTGGCTATTGCTAACATGGTCCACAACAAATACAGGTCATCTTTCTTCATATGATTACTATTAACTACATTCAATAAAATTAAAGCCTTTGTCAAAACAAATACATATGTATAGACTGATTGAAAAAAATGTGTTAATCTCGTTATAATATGGTTTAATATTAGTACAGTCATAAAAAATATGAGACCAGTCAGCATTAGTATACAGGTGACCTCTCCAACATAACTTGTTTGAAGAGTTCATTTTTGAAAGTTTCTCAAGTGTCAAAAAGGATCTGTGTAGAAATTTCCAATGAAAAATCCTCCAGAATTGTGAATAGAAAGTTAGTTTAACTGTAAGTAAAATGTTTGTTTTGTCTACCATTGATAATGGTACTTGAAACCCTTTAGTCAAATATTGCCAGTAAGAATCTTTAGGAGCTGTCTTATAGACAATTAAAGTGATATATGGATATGATAGTTCATTCTTAATATTGATATTATTCTATAGGATTTCAAAAATCCAGTTTATAATTTTTGGTACAGTTATGAAGGATGAGTTGTGTACTATTCTACACAGATCCTTAATGTATGCTGTGACACTCTGAAGAACTACCAGTCATTAGGGGATAGGTCATAGGTTGACAATATATGTGTGTTCAAAGCTTGTTAGTTTTCTATACATTGCAACCAACAAAGTAAATTACTATTCTCCCATGATACAAAAATCACTCTGTTTCATCAGGGAAATCTCTTGTAATAGTAAATGGTATTAAAAATCTATAACACAGTTTTATAGCCAAGTTTGTGTTAATGAATTTCCTAAAAACATCAAAAATATGGTTTATTAATGTAAGTTTAATTAATTTTGTTGTATTATACTGTATGTTTATACTTAAACAGTGACATATCTTATCTATGTCAGTTACTAAAGCATTTTTTGATAAACAATTTTCATTCATTAGTACTATGGAATGTAGCTGTTTCCAATTGGAAGAATATCTAGGATTTATCCAATTCATCACTATTTTAATTATACATGCCTTTATATAAGTATAAATCTCTGGTAATTTTAACCCTCCTTGTTCCCATTTTCTGATATGATGAGAATATGCCACTATTTCTTTTAGGGTACCATAGGAATTTCATCAGAACTGAAGTAACTTCTTTAAGAATTTTCCTTCCTGGTGGAAGTACAAGAGCCTGGGCTATATATAATATTTTAGGCAAGAAAAGCATTTTTATCAGTTGTAACCTATCATCAAAGGTTATAAACATATTATTCCATTTGCTTATCAATGTCTTAGGTCTATGGTTTTGGCATAGTTAAGCTGTAAGGTTTCCCCTACATTCTTACCTAGGACTATTCCTAAATTGTCTAGTGCTAAAACTTGGTTTCCAATAATATGATTAACTGGAACCTGTATGTCCTTTTTATTTAATAAATATTTTGAGTTGTTGAAGGAGAGTCCTGAAATTTTTTGAATCCACTTCATCTAACACTTCCTTAGAATTGGGTAAGGTAAGTAGGACATCATCAGCAAACATCATTATTTTGGAATTATATTGGTCATATAAATTTATACCTCTTATCTTTGGGTTGTTACGTATTATGATGGCTAGTATTTCTATGGCCAGAGCAAGAGACATCCTTGTCTAGTACCTTTGATTTGATTTGGATTGCTTTGGATGTAAAGGGACCTATTTTGACATAGGATAGATTTTCTTTTAGTGTTATAAAAAAGGAGGGAAAATCAAATAACTGTAAAACTTTAAATAATCCCAATTTAAGGAGTCAAAGGCCTTTTGAATATCAAGACCTATTATCAATGCTTCATGGTTTCCTCTGTTGATATAATCTATTAATGTTAATACTCTTAATATCATCCTGTGTATGCCTGTTATGTATGAAGCCAGTTTGGTCTTCATTAATTATTTTAGATATGGGTATTTTCAATTGGTTGACCATAACTGACAAATAGTTTAGAATCATTATTCAACAAAGAAATTGGTCTATATGAGTTACAATAATTAGGGTCTTTCTTCTCTTTTAATATAGGGGAAATTAGAGAATATCTCCCAGAAGGGGAAATGTTTGCTAATGTTTGAACTTCAAGAAAAGTTTTATGTAGGAGAGAGATTATGGAAGAAGGGAACAATCTATAAATTTCGATAATTAAGCCATCTATTCCAGGTGCTTTATTAGACTTACTTCCTTTAATCCCATCTGTAATTTCCTTCAGAGAAATAGTTTTTTTTTGTAAATCTAGCTTTAGTTCCTCAAGAATTCTTATGTTGGGAACTATATTCTCTAATTTCTTACATTCATTTGTACTTGTTTTATTTTTATGATGTTCTGCATAATAATTAAAAGCCTCCAGAATGCCACCTATATCTGATAGTATCTTTCATGAAGGAAAAAAAGTATCAATATTATTAATTTTTGATTGTATCTTAACTTTCATAGATACGTTATGAAGACGCTTAAGAGAGGTAGCACAAGAATTTAATTTCAGTCTTTCCATAGCTAAATTAGTTTTATGTGATAACATTTCATTGTATTTCTTATTTGCTTCTTCTATTTTCTTTTTATATGTAGCAATTAAGTTCTTATTAGATTTAAGAGATATTTGATTTTGGAGTCGCTGTAACTCTGAGTCCCATTCTTTAATTTTATTTTTGTACCAGCTAGTGGTTTTGCCATATAGATAGTGCTTAAGAGAATCCCAACCCATAATTGTGTTTGCTTCAGGTTTGTAGTTGATCTCTAGGAAGAGCTGTAGGTCAGATGTTATCCAGAATTTAAAATCTTTAATTGTTGTGATATATGAAGGAATCCTTTAAGTAATAACTGTTTGAATTCCAAGTGAATTATTAATATTATGATCTGAAAAAGGACAAGGTTTTATTGAAAAATGCGAAATTTTAGAATAAAGATCTTGGGAGATATACATTTTATCTATTATAGTTTTGGTGCCATGTCTATAGTCTTGGTGTGAGAAGAGTAAATAATTTGGTCCCAAAGCATTAAAGGTGTCTTTTAATTTAAACATTTCCGTCCATTGTACTCAATTTCTAACCTCCTCTGATTCCTATAGTTACCAAGCAATATTTTACATGCCCTACTAATAATCCTTTTTTACCATCATCTTCTGTCCTAGATTCTACTAAAAATTCAACAGCGCTGATCTTTCATTTAGGATCCTCCTATTCCTTTCTCTTTGCTTATATGCCGATATGAAACTTGATAGGGAAGGCAATCTGTAGCCTGCAGTCCAAATTAATTCTTGACCTCTTCCCATTCTATTACCTTTCCCTCTCTATTTTGTTCCCAGTACCTTGGTTCCTTTACCAGTTTTCTCCAGTAAATTACAGTCCCCTCTTACCTATTCTCTGTACCCTTAATTGCAGTCATATATATTGTCAGAATCTCCTTTCTCCATTCCCATGCTGGCTGAGTTCTTAGAATACCTTCTGCTACTTTAAGAATATAATATTCTGTAGGATTATTATTCTCCTTAAGTATCTGCATCCAAAACCCCAGTCTCTGCTTATTTATTGAGCACCCCCCCCCATTTCATCACAAGTATATGGATTTCTTGAGGTTCATCTCCACAAATAGTTATCAGTAAGCAAAAAGTTATCAATACGTTTCAAATGGTTCCTCAAGTTTTAGTGATTTTTTTCTGGATTAAATCCAAATGCTCCATGAGGAGCGCAAGAAACGATCCAAGAAATAACAGGCGAGTAAGTTTTTTTCTGTAAGAAATCTGACAAACTTTCATAAAAGGATGGTGTGGAAAACTGGGAGCAAATGGGAGTACAGGAGGTGCATTAAAAATTTGTAAGAAGAGAAAATGTATAGAATAGTACTTAAAAGCCTGCTTAATAATCCGAAAAGTCAAAAGCGGAATGCCCAAAGAGTCAGTATAGGGCCAAAATTGTTTTCATCTTTATGTCAAACACAGCTAGAGAGGGTGGTTCTCAACATAAACCTGCTATTAACAATATAAAGGCAATAACACCTGTAAATGACGGAGAGCTAAATCTACAGAAGGACTTGGATAAAATAAAAAAAAAAACGGTTAGGCAGCTGGCATTTACGGTTCAATTAATATAATTAATTGTAAGGGAAGTATTTTGGGATCAATATCCTATCCGGGAATATAAACTCGGAGGGTTAATTTGGGCAAGCATGATGAAGAAATTTACTTGGACTTACTGGTGACTGTGATGCCCATGCACTGGCCCAGCAATCAAGGAGCCTCAATCCTCACCACTAAAACCAGTGAGGGGCGTCCATATAGGGAAAAGGATAATAAATACACACACAGTAAAGTACAATTTCCCTGAAGAGCACACAGAGATCACAGTTAGTCTGGGGCTGGTTTCTCCCTTTCTCTCCAGGTCCCCAATAAGACTCCCCACTGGCACAGCTATAGGGTCCAGATCTCAGCCTAGTGGGCAAGCTAAAACCTCCGACACCCTCTCTGTCCAACCAATGCTTCATGTCCCTGCCCAAGTAGCTTGACACACACACTTTGAGATAAGAGTTTTATACAACCACACAGACACTCATGGGGAAGGCTGGCACAGGTTCTCTAGCTGTGCCCCTTTTTCCCAGACTATACAGTAGTAGCACCTGCCACCATCCACTAATATTTATCAGCTACCAAAAGCCCCTTATGAAAGGGTGTCCAATTGTACTGTGCAATATTTTTATCCAAATGCTAAGTGTAACTTAACAGCTGAGGCTTATTTGGAGTGACCTGGACAGTATAACTACATACATGCAATGTACTCTAGAGCTTAAATGATCTCTACACAAAACAGCCACAATTGAAAGGTTTAAAAATATTTAATAAATAATCAAAACACAAGACAATACTTCTTACTAGACAGTACTGGTCAAGAGTTCAGAGATCACAGAGAACTACTTAAAATAATACAGTAGAAAAGTTCTGACATCAATACAGAAAAAAGACTAATTTAATCTTCCTATTTCCTAGCTATTTCTAAGAGTAAACACAGTTATAAAATAAACTTGCATATAGAGGAAGACAGTGCTGGTGATGTTGGATGTTCTCAACATAAAATGCTCAAATGCTCTCATTCTTTCTGTCCTTAAATTGATAAAAGTACCACTGATTCATTTCACATTACATAATTTCCTTCTGGTTCCCAGGCTAACAGAACTCCAAGGTTAATAGCCCTTTTGATCTTGCAGCTGGTCAGGAAGCCAGATCAATAAAATAAATTATACATGTAAATTC
>NC_056741.1:722715308-722716445 GCF_019279795.1 Protopterus annectens | reverse complement strand
TTTTCCTGGACTTATTGGCCCTTTAACAATCCAGTTTTACATACTACAACAATAAGGCTCGTTTGTGTACAGTATAAGTTACCACAATCTCTGTAACTGATTGTATTTCTCTGAAGAAGTTCGATGTAACAATAAACGGACGAAAGCGCTAAGAAACTGTTCAGACTCCGAGTGCAGTCCTTTACTTTATCATCGAGTCAGGTCTTGTATAAGTTTTTAAGAAGTTTAGGTAGTATATGAGTTAGTTTCTTCTGTCTTAGTGTTTACGGTAACCCAGCATATATATATATATATATATATATATATATATATATATACACATACACACATACACTATCTATATATATATATATATATATATATATATATATATATATATATATATATATATCTAGCTGGTGAATCTGGGAATCTTGAGGCAATGTTACAACTACCTCATGTACACAGACAACCCTCTCCTCCTCCCAACAAATTCCAAAACATGTGAGAGATGCAACCATATAGCCAAACTGGAGGCTAAGCTCTCTCAACTCAGTACTGGCATAACCAGTCAGGAGGAGAAGGAAACCACACTCACTACAATTCCAGTCTCACATAGCCCTACCATGACAGCAAACCAAACACAAACACACAAAAACATAATCGGAGGCTCTAAATAAAAATCTGCCTAAGCAGCAGAGACCTCCAAAGCAGACACCCAAGCAACCGCTACCCCAAAACAAAACACGTGCAACACATAGCTCACAAAGCCAGTGTGCCGTACAGTCACAGCCCTTAAGGCTAAACAGACCTGATACACTTGCAATAGGTGACTCTATCGTCAGGCACACCGACGTACCGCTCACCAGGCTGAACAAGGAGAAGGTCACGGTGAGCTGCCTGTTGGGCGCTAGGATCCGCCACATAACACAAGCACTCAGGTCACTCCAAGGCAAGTACAAATATGACTCAGTCATTGTCCATGCTGGTGTGAAGGACCTGAGACAAACCTCCCTGGACTACATGAAGAGAGACATAGAGGAGCTCTCTGAGCATGTAGCCCAGGCCGGTATGACCCTGACCTTGAGTAGCATCTTACCCTCACCAAGAATGATGCCACAATATGAAGACAAGTTGATCAATTTCAACAACTGGCTT